>NW_028327182.1:37927424-38230454 GCF_987537825.1 Furipterus horrens
TAATGCAATACTTTCAAAAGGCAATTTCTGAGTCATATTTGATAACAAATATTTTAGCTAAACTTATTAATATAAATAAATTGACTGTTTATTGCTAATTCATTACATTCTCTATGAAAGCTATAAATATTGTCAAGTTTACATACTGAAATTTAACTTTACTTCTCCTAAAGACTCTGGCACTCTGTTTCTATAATAGTTGCTCTTTACATCCTAAAACTGAAATTCTTCTTTACCTGAGAAAACCTGCCATCTCTCCAGCATACAGTAGAAGACAGATAGATAAATAAATAGATAGATAGATAGATGATACATAGATAGATATATAGATAGATAGATCAATATGTTTAACAGTTTATAGTTGTTATAGAAAAAGCATCTCCATTAATTGGTTCTTTTGTCCATCCTTCTAAGAACACTAAATGTCCATTTACACATTCCCTCCTACTAAGCTCTGACTTGTCTCATTTTGAGCATGTTCACAAATGCATGTTTTATTGTGTTTTGGGGGTGTTTTAATTTACTTTTAAGTTTATTTTAGAGCTTTTTTAGGGGTACAACAAAATTGAGAAAAATGTACAAAGATTTTCTCCATTTCCTTGCCTCCAACATGAATCACTTACCAGATTATACATTTTTTTCTTCAAAATTGTTGAAGTATAATTGAAAAATAAAATTTTAATATATTTAAAGTGTAAAACATGATAATTAGGTTTATGTATACATTATTAAAGGATTCCTATTCAGTTAATAAACAGTTTCAAGACCTAACACATTTACTTGTTATTTAGTGAGAACACTTAAATTGTACTATCTTAGCAAATTTCAATTATATAATAGAATACAGTATACTATAATCACCATGTTATACATTAAATACTCAGACCTTATTCATCTTATGACTTAATATTTGTATATTTCTACTAGGTTCTCCACATTTTCTCTACCCCTTATATCCTGGCAACCACCATTTGACTATTTCTATGACTTTATTTGAAAAATGTTTAAGATTCCACATACTAGTGATACCATGAAATATTTGTATTTCTCTGTTTGGCTTGTGTCACTTAGAAAAATGTCTTCCAGTTTCATTCATTTTTTTGCAAAAATTATTATTTTCTTCCTTTTAATATTACATTGTATACATATAGACACACACTCATATATTCTTTACCCACTCATTTGTCAATGGACACATAGGTTATTTTCATAACTTGGCTATTTTGAATAATACTTTAATGAGCATGGGAGGAATACAGGTATATTTATGAGAGATTTTGATTCATTTAGATATATACTTAGAAGTGGGATAAACGAGATTACATGGCAATTTTATTTTTAATTTCTTAAAGAAACTTCATATCATTTTCCATAATGACTGCACCACTTTATATAACCACCAACAATGTATAAGTGTTTTTTTTTCATATTCCTATCAGATTCTTTATCCTTTGTCTTTTAAAAACATATTAACAGATGTTAGATGATATCTCATTGTGGTTTTGATTTGCATTTTCCTAATAATTAATGACATTTAGTACCTTTTCATTTACCTGTTCACCATTTATATATATCTTTTGGAAAATATCTATGCAAGTGTTTTGTCCATTTTTAAACTGGGTGATTTGATTTGTGTTTTTGCTCTTAAATATAGGAGTCTTTTATATAGTTTGGATATTAACTTTTTATTGCATAAACTGTTTGCAAATATTTTATCCTATTTTGTTAATTTTTTTATTTTGTTAATTATTCTCTTTCTTGTGCAGATTTTTAACTTTTTTATGTAGTTTTATTCATCTTTGCTTTTGGGATTAAATCTAAAAAAATGTCTCCAAGGAGTTTACTATCTGTGTTTTCTTCTAAGAGTTTTACAGGTTCAGGACTTGCATTTAAGTTTTAAATCATTTTTGAATTGATTTTTATGTATGGTGTAAGGCAGTGGTCCAGTTTCATTTTTTAATATAGCTGGTTGGTAACCAGACAATCTTTGGTCAGAATTGTGTTTGCCCCTATTACTCAAAAATATATTTTTGTAAAGAAATCTAAAATCTTAGCAATGAGTTATTGCATAAATGAGTTACTTTGAAGTTAGCCTTTTTTTTTTCTTCCTAAGTTTAAGATATGAACAAGCTTAGTGTCCAGAGTGGTAATAAATCTCTTGATTTATCTTCTTAAGATGTGTGTCTTTTAATTATGTGTGCTCCTATAACCTCATTTCTATTGAGTACCTTTCAGAAAATTTTAGTACTTTTGCAAATTTTTCCATTTGTCTAACAGTGTCAGAAGGATGGAAAGCATTTAATAATTTTGACGTGAACCCCATATTCACAATGAAAATGAAGACAATGGTTCTCTCAATTCTACTCCAGGGATGGCCTCAGGGGTGATTTTGATTAGAAATTTTCTAACTAGGGCAGGAATTGCTATTACTGATTTCTTTTTTTTTACAATGTGTGATGAAATAGTCGACACATTACTTCAGGCTTTATTAACTCAGTCATAAAACTTATTTCCCATTCTTTTGAAATGCTTGAAAATCTTCACAGAAAAACTTTAGCTCATTATGATCCCAGGGAAATAAAAAATAACCATGTTTACTGAGCAAAGGCACTTTGATCTTTTCCCCAAAAGAAGAAATATTACTTAAAAATAATTTTATAGGTGCTTATGGACTTGATATGAAAACTATATGAAGTTGGAAGTCACTCAGACTAGCATATTTTTGTGAAGGCCCATGGTGAACAGTCCTGATATACTGGCAACAGTTTGCAATATTTTTTGGTTGATATGTGGTTTTCTGACCTCTCTAATTTCAAATGACTGTCAACAGTCCCTGCTTTTCACAAAAATAAAATTTATCATTACTATTCTATCTTAACATATTTTATATAACCCAATATTCTCTTCAGGGCTGCTACAGAGCTGCCAGGGACTGATAACAACTGTCTTGGTGACATGACTGCCTGTGAACTGCCACCATCTTCCCAGTTCTTTTCTACTAGGAATACTTTCTCCACTTGAAAATTTGTCCCAGTATCTCTTTCAGGCACAAATGTACTTTAATTCATCTGTTTTAACTCTTAATCTAGCTCTTAAAAAATCAGTATCTACTACATTGGGATTAGCCTTAATATACCTCTAATATTTCTTTTAGGTCTACTGGACCTACAGTAAGTTTTTGCTCAATCACTACAAAGTGGCAGGAGACACTCCATAAATTTTATGACTGGTTGACTAAGGCTGCTGCTGTGGAAGACTTGGGCTTTTGCAGACAATTTGTGATTTCTCCAAGCTTCATAAGAGAATCAACTTCAAACTTTTGGGGTTGATGCTCACACTCAAATATCACCCTAGAATCCAATTGCACTAGAGACCAAGAAAGTAATATCTGGTTAGGTTATCTAGAAAAATACATAAACCATGGATTTCAATTACTATCATGCACAGTTTTTTGTTCTTTTATTTTTTTTGCTTAAGTTCTCATGCTATATGACTCCAGGTTGCCTCTCTCTAGAATTAGGAATAGCAAGTACTAAGAGCAATGTTGAGTGAGCCACTAATTATAGTAAAAATAAATAAATAATTAACTCTAAATTTTTATATTTGATTAACATTTATTTTATGTATTTAAAAATGTATGTCATTGATATTTTTCAATGCACATTTGTATATATAAGTACATGTGCAGTTAGATGCACTCAAATATTTTGCTAGTATGTTACTACAAAACAATAATAATTAAAACAATATGGTTACAGCAGAAAAACAGACACACAGAAATGAAAGCTCATAAATATAATCACATGTATATAGGCAAATGATTTTTGACAAAAGAGCCAAAAACATACAATGGAGAAAAGAAAGCCCCTTAATAAATAGTGTTGGAAAAATTGGAAAGCCACATGCAATGAATGAAACTAGACTAGTTTGTCCCCATATACAAAAATTAATTCAAAATAAGAAAACCAAAGTGTTCTTCATAAAGGATTGAATAAAGATGTCACACACACACACACACACACACATAATGGAATCCTACTCAGCCATAATAAAAGACAAAATACTTCCATTTTTGACAACATGTATGGACATTGAGAATATTATACTAAGCGAAATAAGTAAGTCAGAAGAAACTAAGAACCATATGATTTCACTCATATGTGGTATATAAAACTGAAACTCATAAACACAGATAACAGTGTAGTGGGTTACCAGAGGGAAGGAGGCAGGGGCCTGGTGGGGATAGAGAGTGCCTAAAATATGATAATGGAAGATAATTAAATTTTGGAGGGTGGACTCACAGTGCAATATACAGATTCTGTATCACAGAAATGTACACCTGAAACTTATATAATCCTATTAACCAATATTGCCCCAATAAATTTAATAAAAAATAATACAAGATGGATCAACAACTAAATATAAAAGCTGAACCAATAAATTACATAGAAAGGATTTTATAAATTTGACTTAAAAGGCAAGGGAAATAAAGGCAAACACAAATAAATGAGACTAAATCAAACTAAAATAGCTCTGTAGAGCAAAAGAAATGACCAAATGACAACCAATCAAGTGGGAGATGATATTTGCAAACAGCAGCTCTGACAAGAGGTTAATATCCAAAAATATAAAGAACTCATACAACTCAACATCAAACAATTCAATTAAAAAATGGGCAGAGGGCCTGAACAGACACTTCTCCCAAGAAGACATACAAATGGCCTACAGATATAGGAAAAGATGCAAAATTATAATGAAATGTCACCTCATACCTTTTAGAATGGATATTATCAATAAAACATGTACTAACAAGTGCTGGAGAGGTGGTGAAGAAAAAAGAACTTTCATTCACTGCTAGTGGTAATGTAAACTTGGTACATCCCCTGTGGAAAACAGTGTGGAAGTTCCTGAGAAAATTAAGAATGGAGTTACCGTATGACCAACAAACTGTCTTCTGTGTATGTACCCTAAAATTTTGGAAACATCTATCCGTAAAGATATGTTCACCCTATGTTCATTTCAGCATTATTACATTGGCCAATACATGGAAAACACCAAAGTGTCTTTCTATAGATTACTGGGTAAAAATGTAGAACACACTCATACAACTGAATATAACTTAGCCATAAGAAAAGATGAAATAGTGCCATTTGTGACAATATAGATGAACTTTGAGAATATCATGGTAAATAAAATAATTCAGTCAGAAAAAGTTAAGAACCATATGATCTCACTCATATTGGGATATAAAACTGAAAGTAACAAATGAGCCCTTGGATAGGTGGCTCAGTTATTTGGACCATTGTTCCATGTACCAAAAGGTTGTGAGTTTGATTCCTGGTTAGTGCACATACATTGGTTGTGGGTTTGATCCTTGGTTGGGGCACATATGGAAGGCAACCAATTGATGTTTCTCTCTCACATCAGTGTTTATGTTTCTCTCTCTCTCTCTCTCTCTACCCCTTCTTCTCTCTCTAAAATCAATAAACATATCTTCATGTGAGGATTTAAAGAAATCTGAAAGTAACAAATGAACAAATAAAAAAAAAAAACAAGCAAATATGCATAGACACAATGGTATAGTGTTTACCAGAAGAAAGGGGTTGGGGGGTAGTAAAGATTAAAGAGGATCAAATGTATGATAACGGAATATGATCTGCCTTTGGGTGGTGGGAACACAATGCAATACAAAGATCATGTATCATAGAAATTTATACTTGAAATAAAAAGAAATCTTATCTTTTGTGACAGCATGGACAGACCCGGAGAACACTGTGCTAGGTAAAATTAGCCAGCCGGAGAATGACAAATACCATATGGTTTCACTTATATGTGGAATCTAATGAACAAAATAAACTAACAAACATAATAAAAACAAACTCATAGAAACAAAACAGACTGGCAGCTGTCAAAGGGAAGGGTTTTGGAGGTTGGGTGAAAATGGTAAAGAGATTAAGCTAAAAAAAAACTTCATAAACATAAAAAAGTATAGTGATTACCAGAGGCCAAGGGGGAATAAATGGTAATGGAAGGAGACTATTTTGGGATGGTAAACACACAGTACAATATACGAATGGTATATTACAGAATTGTATGCCTGAAACCTATATAATCTTGTTAGCTGATGTCACTCCACTAAATTTAATAAAAAGAAAAAGGCAAAAACTTACTGGCGAGGCAAAAAATAATAAAAATTGTAGAAACATTCTAAATGACTGTTTTAACTTCACAATTTCTAGGGCCTCAAAATGTTGACTTAAAATGATTTGAGGTTTTAAAGGAACTGCCAAACTGTCTTCTACAGCAGCTGTATAAGTTCACTTTCTCATCAACAATGTTTAAGTGACCCAGTTTTTTACATCCTCATCAGGATTTGATGTTATCGTCGTCGTCGGCAGCCGTCCGTCTCGAGAGACAATGGTGTAGCTTCTTAAGAGTCTATCTGCACCGCCGAGAATGGCTGTGCAGTCCGACTCGGGAGTGACACGGTATCTGTCTCCTCCTGTGTTGAATCGACATCTTGTGATGACGCTGGAGTGTCCTCTCCAGTGAAGCTGAAGCTACAGAGCCTGGGCAGGGTGATATGGAGGGTCTGCTGTTGCCCATGCATCAGACCCCCCCTCTCTTCGCAGCTGAAGGGTCCAAGGGAAAGATGGAGTCAATACAGCTTGATTTCAGGTGCGCCGCAGGAGTTGCCGGTGTTGACTACAACGTCCACAATTTTGTTATTCCAGCCAATATATAGGTGAATAATGATATGTCAACATGAAACTATTCTATGACCCCACCTTTGCCCTCCTAAAATGTTATTACAGAGAAATAAAAATTTATTTACCCCAAAACCTGTATATGAAGGCTTATTGCAATTTTATCCCTAAAGACCAAAAGCTGGAAATAGCCAAGATATTCTGTAACATGAGAAAGGTCAAACAAACTTACAATACATCCACCTAATGGAATATCATTTAGGGACAAATAAGAAAAATATTAACATCACAAAAACCTGTTTGAATCTCCAATGAATTATGCTGAGTGAAAAACAAATTCCAAAGGTTCATATACAGTATAGTTCCAATTATATAATATTATTTAAATGATAAAATTATGAAAATGGGTAACAAGTAAGTAGTTGCTAGAAGTTAAAAAAAGTAGACGAAAGGAAAGAGGATATGGCTATAAACAGGGCAACATGAGTAATCAAGCGGTGATAAAAATGTTCTGTACCTTGACTGCATTAATGTCAATATCTTACTTTGACACTGTCCTATAGTTTTACAAGATGTCACCCTTAGGGGAAATTTGGGTAAAGGGTATGTAAGATGTTTGTATATCATGTCTTACAACTCCATGTCAATCAATAATTATCTCAAATAAGAAGTTTGATTTCAAAAGAAATATATGTGCCTTCATTTCTTCTTTGGGGTGATCCTTCAAAAACTGAATTTAATATTTTTCCTCATAATAGTTGACTACAGTAATTATAAAAGAAAAGAAAGGAAGAGACATAACCAGATGAAAATCATTGTAAATTCAAAACTCCTAAAGGTATTTTCCATTTCATATTCTTTTTGTAGCTCAATAAACAAAATTTTTTTCTGTATTTTGTAATTAAAATATCTCAACTGCATTTTTCATGTATCTTAGCTTATCATGTGTAATTGATTTCTTCATATTATGAACACATTTCAAAGTGACATTAAAAATAATTATAAAAACAGTCCAGATTGACCTACATTCTACAATGTTTTACCTTCAAACATTAAAATTTTGAAATGCACTTTTTAAAATAGTTTGATTGAAGACACTGATTCTTCAAATAGAACAACCTAAGGCATGGTCTAATTGTTAATTCTTTAGATGTCAATCTCTATTCCTGTTTCAAGGCTAACACTTTAAAACAATATACCTTGAACATATCGTAATATCTCCCTCCAGAAAAACAAATCAAGCACATTTCCTTCATTTTAACGTAGTTTCAACAAAAGAGTTTTAAAGATGCTTTCATTTTAGTTGAAACTGCTATAAATTTTCCCACAAGTGTATTATAAAAATAAAAATATGTTTTTCAAAAAGTATCTTAAAATATAAACTTAATTTCCACATTTAAAAGGATGAAATTGACATATAATTTATGTAAACCTCTTCTAAGTAGAACTAAAAATGCTGGACATTTTATACAAGGCAATTAAAGAATATTCTTAAAGGGAAAGAAAATGACAGAGAAACTGGAAAACTTGGGACCAAAGAACAACACATTAGTGAGTTCCTTCTTTGTTTTGTTTTTGTTTGTTTATTTTTGTTTTACCACATATAACAAAGACTTGGAGCTGACACTGGAAGTACAAAAAACATCAATAAACACACAAAATGAGATGAACTAAAGCTTGCTCTCTCTAAAAATGACCAGGAAAGAAAAAACGTAGATATTTTTAAATGAAAATAGCTCTATTCAAGGCAAATGCCTCAGAATAAGTATGACCCCAACCTCACCCAACCAGCAAAAACAAAGAGGGTATCCTGGACTTCCAATCCTGAGAGGCTCTGAAGATGTACCTGACCACTGCTAGAGTGGTTTCAAAAGGGGCAAAGTATGGAACAAAGATTTCCATCTCTTTCTGTTCAGTAACAAATTGCCTTGTCTCCCATGAAGTACCCATGAAGACAACACGCAGAGCCTGAACTTTGTCAATCAGGAAACAATGCTGGTATCTGGAGATCTAGTGGAGAGTTAAGACTTGCAACATTGAACAGCAGTGGTATGGTATCTGCAACACCATGATTTTGGAGACAACATATGAATCCAGAGCTTATATCTGCTTGTCAATAATGAGAAACCACCTCGATTTTAGGTATCAGTGGAAACTGAGTAAAAAACCTGGGATTGTACTTTTACCTGGTATTAAGGAGACAATGCCCAACTTTCCCTTAGAAAATCAGTGTCAGAGAAGTCCAGTTAAGAGAGGTAAATATAGGTGGATCTAAGATGGGGAGGAGTAAATGGAAGCTTAGTAACCTTCTCCCAGGACCAATCTGGACTTAGAATCTAACTGTGGAGAAATAATCTGGAATAACTAACTGAACACTAGCTAGAGAGAAGTCTTATAACCACAGAGAGACAGAAAAGGCCGCTTCATCACAACGTGACCTGTGGGAAGTGTGGAGACGTGAAAGAGATGGCTGGGCTACCATGGGTGGCAGCTGAAGGGACTGAGAAACAGCTCAGCAGCTGGGGGTTCCCCCTGAGAAGGACAGGTTCTAAATCCCCAGCTGGCCTACCCAGCCTACAGCAGCAGAGAATAAAGTAAAATAGCATCCAGCTGTGAAAAGCAAAAATCCAAATGTTTTTTTGCAAGCCTAAAAGAAAAAGCTGGAGAAAAAGAGCTCTTAAGCGGATCACATATAAAAATATTTTGGCACCCACTTACCCTGGGCTCAGGCAGAGGGAGGGCAGAGAGGACTGGAGTTGCTGGGGGAGAGCTTGGGGAAGTGGCTTTGAGGGGAGAACTGAGGGGGCAGCTGGCCAGGTCTCAGTGCTGACTCATTCCCTGTGCTGCAGGCAGACCATTCCCTCCAACTGGCATCAGCCTGAGGGGAAGCAAAAGCCCCGCCCACAGAAATTAATCTGCCCCACCCTCAGTTTTTAAGCCTGATAGCGAATCACAGATTGAATATATTAACAACTAAAGGAGACAGACAAAAGCAGTAGATCTCTGGTAGTCTCTAACAAGCAGCCTAGACCAAGACTGGTACATGATCTGATGCCAACAGGGGGAGATTCAGGAATTACAGATCAATCTAAGAAGAAGCAGCAAACATGAAGAGTCACAAAAATGGGGAGACAGTGAAACAACCCCCCATCAAAAGAAAAGGAGAAATCCCCAGAAAAAATGCTGAATGAAATAGAGATAAGCAAACTATCAGATATGTAATTCAAAACATGGATTATAGGGAAGTTCAATGAGCTCAGTGAGCTCAAAGAAAACTACAAAGAACTCCAGGAAACTAAAAGGAACTCCAGGGAAATCACAAGGAACTTACTGAGAATTACACCAGCATAAAAAAGGACATAGAAGTTATCAATAAAGGCCAGGAAGAAATGAAGAATACAATTTCTGAATTGAAGAAAACCATAGAAGGAATTAAAAGCAGGCTAGAGGCAGCTGAATATCAGATCAGCAACCTGGAGGATGACATAGAAAAAAATTCCTAGACAGTGCAACAAAATAAAAAAAAGACTGAAAAAGAATGAAGAGATTTTAAGACAACTGTAGAACAACAAGAAACATAATAATATCCGTATTATAAGAATACCAGAAGGAGAAGAGGAGCAAGGGAAAGAAAACTGTTTGAAAAATTAATGACAGAAAACTTCCTTAACATGAGGAGAGAAAGAGTCACGCAAGTCCAAGAAGCACAGAGGGTCCCAATGAAGATGAACCCCAACAGGTCCACTTCAAGACATATCATAATTAAAATGGCAACATTGAAAGACAAAGATAGAATCCAAAAAGAAGCAAGAGAGTAACAGCTAATAACATACAAGGGAGCTCCAATAAGGCTACAATCAGATTTCTCAACAGAAACACTACAAGCCAGAAAGGAATGGCAAAAAATAGTCCAAACAATGAAAAACAAAGGCCTACAACCAAGAATATTCTACCCAGCAAGGCTCTTCTTCAAAATGGAAGGTGAAATAAGGAGTTTCCAAGACAAAAGAAGACTAAAAGAATACATCTCCACCAAACCAGCATTGCAAGAGATGCTAAAGGGTCTGCTTTAAGAAGCTGAAGAAACAGAGAGAGACAGAGAGGAACACAAGTACAAAGTGGGAAAATGACAATGAATCAGTACCTATCAATTAAAATTTTAAATGTAAATGGATTAAACGCAACAGTCGAAAGACATAGGGTAGCTGAATGGATTTGAAAGCATGACCCACATATATGCTGTCTACAAGAGACACACCTTAGAACAAACGATCTACACAGACTGAAAGTGAAGGGATGGAAAAAATATTTCAAGCAAATGGACATTTAAAAAAGCTGGGGTAACAATACTTATATCATTCAAAACAGATTTCACAGCAGATACCATAAAAAAGACAAAGAAGGACATTTCATAATACTTAAGGGGACAATCTATCAAGAAGATATAACCCTTGTAAACATATATGCAATCAATATAGGAGCAACAAAATATGTAAGAAAAATTTTAAAAGACTTCAGAAAGGATATAAACAGCAAAACACTCACAGTAGAGGATATTAACACACCATTGTCAACAATGGACAGATCTTCGAAGCAAAAAAACACCAAGGTTATTGAGTCATTGAACAACACTAGATCAAATGAACTTAGTTGATATACATAAAAGTTGTCACCCCAAAGAAGCAAAATATACATTATTTTCATGTGCACATAAAACATTTTCAAAGATAGATCACAAGGAGGGACACTAAAAAAGGCTTAACAAATTTAAGATCATTGAAATTATATCAAGCATCTTCTCAGATCACAATGGCTTGAATCTGTAAATCAACCTCAAGGAAAAAACTCAAAAACATTGCAACTCATTGAGAATGAATAACATGCTATTAAATAATTAACAGGTTAACAATGACATCAAGAAAGAAATCAAAAGTTTATGGAAACAAATAATAATGAACACACAACAACCCAGAATCTATGGGATACAGCAAAAGGAGTTCTAAGAGGAAAGTTCATAGCAATACAGGTCTATGTAAAAAGGACAGAAGAATCTCTGATAAAAAACCTAACCCTACAGCTACAAGAACTAGAGAAACAACAACAAACAAAGGCCATAGCGAGTAGAAGAAAGGAAATCATCAAGATCAGAGCAGAATTAAATGACATAGAGGCTAAACAAACAATTCAAATGATTGATAAAATCAGGACCTGGTTCTTTAAAAAGATAAACAAAATGACAAGCCTTTAACCCGGCTCATCAAGAAAAAAAAGAGAGGACTCAAATAAATAAAATCAGAAATGACGGAGTAGAAGTCACAACTGATATCACAGAAATACAAAGGATTGTAAGAAATTATTACAAGCAATGGTATCACAAGGAATTCGACAAACAAAATGAAACGGACAAATTTCTGGAAACATATAATCTTCAAAAACTGAATCAAGAAGAAGCAGAAAGCCTGAACAGACCTATAACAACTAGTGAAATTGAAGCAATAATAAAAAAAAACTCCCAGTACACAAAAGCCCTGGACCAGATGGTTTCACAGCTGAATTTTACAAAACATTTAGGGAAGAACTGATGCCTACCCTTCTCAAGCTATTCCAAAAAATCCAAGAAGAGGGAAGACTCCCAAACTCTTTCTATGAAGCCAGTATTACTCTAATTCCAAAACCAGGTCAAGACACAACAACAAAAGAAAACTACAGGCCAATAACTCTGATGAACATAGATGCTAAAATCCTCAACAAAATATTGGCAAACCAGATCCAGCAACACATTAAAAAGATCATACACCAAGATCAAGTGGGATTCATCCCAGGGATGCAAGGATGACTTAATATTCACAAATCAATAAACATAATACACCACATAAACAAAATGAAAGACAAAAAAACATGATCATATCAATAGATGCTAAAAACTATTTGGTAAAGTACAACACCCATTTATGATTAAAACACTCAGCAAAATGGGAATAGAGAGAGCAAACCTCAACATAATGAAGGCCATATATGAGAAACCTGAAGCCAACATCATACTCAGAGGGCAAAGATTGAAAGCATTCCCCTTGAAATCAGGAACAAGACAAGGTTGTTCACTGTCCCCACTCCTATTCAACATAGTCTTGGAAATTCTAGCCACAGCAATCAGACAAGAAAGGGAAATAAAAGTCATCCAAATTGGAAAAGAGGTAGTAAAGCTGTCATTAATTTTAGATGACATAATAGTATACTTAGAAAACCCTATAGACTCCATGAAAAAACTATTTGACCTTAAGTGAATTTGGCAAAAGAGCAGGGTACAAAGTCAATATTCAGAAATCTAAGCTTTTCTGTACACCAACAATAAAATATTAGAGATAGAAACTAGAAAAAAAATCCATTTACTATAGCAACAAGGAAAATAAAGTACCTAGAAATAAACTTAACCAAGGAGGTAAAAGACCTGTACTCAGACAACTATATAACACTGAAGAAACAAATTAAGGAAGATACAAATAAATGGAAGTAAATAACATGTTCATGGATGGGAAGAACCAACATCATTAAAATGTCCATACTACCTAAAGCAATTTATAGATTCATTGCAATCCATATTAAAATACCAATGATATACTTTACAGACCTACAACAAATACTTCAAAAATTTATATGGAACCAAATTAGACCCGAAATAGCCATAGCAATCTTAAGGTAGAAGAACACAGTAGGAGAATCACAATACCTGATATCAAACTATATTACAAGGCCACAGTTATCAAAACAGTCTGGTACTGGCATAAGAACAGACATATAGATTAGTGGAACAGAATAGAAAGCCCAGAAATAAACCCAGGTCATTATGGTCAACTAATATTTGACAAAGGGGGGAAGGAACATAAAATGGAGTGGGAAGAGCCTCTTCAACAAATGGTGTTCAGAGAACTGGAGAGGGAAATGCAAAAAAATAAAACTAGACCACCAACTTACACCACACACCAGAATAAACTCAGGATGGATCAAAGACTTAAATGTAATCTGTGGCACCATAAAAGTCCTAGAGGAAAACATAGGCAGGAAAATTTCAAATATCCCACGTAGCAACATTTTCACTGATATATCTCCTAAGGCAAGGGAAATAAAGAAAAGAATAAACAAATGGGACTACATCAAACTGAAGAGTTTCTGCTCAGCAAAAGAAAACATCAGCAGGATGAAAAGAAAACCAACCATATGGGAAAATATATTTGCCAATGATACCTCAGAGAAGGGATTGATCTCCAAAATATATGAAAAACTTACACAACTCAATACCAATAAGACAGATGGCTGGATTAAAAAGTGGGCAAAAGACCTGAACAAACACTTCCCCAAAGAGGACATACAGAGGGTCCATAGCCATATGAAAGAATGCTCAACATCATTAGCCATCAGAGAGATGCAAATAAACACCACAATGAGATACCACCTCACATCAGTCAGAATGGCCATTATCAACAAATCAACAGACTACATATGCTGGTGAGAATGCTGAGAAAAAAGAACTCTAGTGCACTGCTGGTGGGAATGCAGACTGGTGCAGCTGCTATGGAAAACAGTATGGAATTTTCTCAAAAAAACTAAAAATGGAATTGCCTTTTGAACGAGCAATTCCGTTGCTAGAATTATATCTGAAGAATCCTGAAACAGCAGTTCAAAAGAACCTATGCCACACTATGTTTATAGCAGCACTATCTACAATAATGAAGTGTTTGTAACAACCTAAGTTTCCATCTGTAGATGAGTGGTTAAAAAAGCTGTGGTATATTTACACAATGGAGTACCATGTAGAAGAAAGAAGGAACTTCTACCATTTGCAACAACCTGGATAGAACTAGAGAGAATTATGCTTAGTGAAATAAGCCAGGCAATGAAAGAAAAATACCGTATGATATCACCTAATAGAGGAGACTAATGAACAACACAAACAAATGAGCAAAATAGAACCAGAGGTATGTAAACAAATAGTAGACTAACAATGAACAAAGGGGGAGAGGGGAGGAAGATAAGTGGGTAAGAAGGGTAAAGGGCTAATCAAAGAACATGCATAAATGACCCATGGACATGGACAACTGGTTAGGGACTGGCTGTGGAAGAGGGGGTGGCCAGGGTTTACGGAAGCAATAGGGAAAAATGTCATACAACTGTAATAGAAAAACAAACAAAAAAATTTTAGTGGGGGGAAAAATGAAAGCAAAATAAATTAACAAATGAGCCAGCAAACTCCCCACCCCCCAAAAAATTCTCACATGTAGGAAAGTGAACAAAAGAAAATATAAAGAATTAAAATTTAATTTTAGTGAACATTAGAAAGACAAGGATTTTTCTTCACACTGTGTATTTTTCTCCCTACCGGATCCCTCCAGAATTTGGCATTCTGAAGAGGTAAGTAATGACATAAGGTTCTTTGCATAAAACTAATAAGACCAGTTATTAATAGAGATTTTGTTGACCAAGACTTTGACTGGAATGTCATGCCCAAAGGAGACATGCTTGGCCTCTGGTTGTTACCAAAAAGCCCTGAGGAACTAGGATTGACTTTCGAAGGTAATAAAAGCCCACGAGAAAAAAGGCCCAGTACCTTGGTCGGTTGTGCGGTCCATGGCAATTTTTCCAGGGAAGGAATGGAGGTTGTTTTCCTAAAAGATGGCTAGAAGGGTCCTTAAGGCACAATGGAAAACTTGAAGGACTTAGAAAAGACAGTTGTTTACAGGCAAGGCTGAGTGGCAGGTATGTGGCTCAACTCCTATGTCCTGAAGGGCAAACTGAAAGTCACCCTAAATGTTCCTTGCATATTTTCCAGCAAAGCAGACTTAAAGACTCTATGTGATCATTTGATGCTCTTGTTTTGTTTATACAAATGAACAGGTTAAATTAAAACTGGACTTAATGCAGTCCCTTTAATGACAAGGAGGGTAATCTTAAGAAAAAAATATCGCAATTCAATGAAAATCACAATGCTCAGTGGTAGACTATAAAGTGATGCAGCTAACTGTCCTTAAAGTTTATTTTCCTTTAAAGTTTGTTTTCATTTGCAAGTTAAACTAGGTCTGTGACATCATCAAAGTTGCTTAATTTATAGGCAAGAAGAATGTCAAATGCTTTGCAACTGGATGTCTTTCCAATAAGACAAACTTGCAAACTTAGAGACTGGTTTGTGGGTTATGTTGCATAAATTAACATGTGTTTTCTGTTTTCAAAGTGCATAAGCCTATAATCTCATTACCTGAGTGATTGTCTATACATATAGGCCTCACTTAATCCTGTCTGGATCCTTGCCTCCTGAGACTCAGTGGTTTGGTGGAATTAAGTGGATGGGTTGGTGAAACATGGGGAGGTCTGTGGGCTTCACTTTAAAACTAGCTTCTCTTTTCTAACCTAAAGGTTTGGACAGAAAGGCCCCAGAAGTCTGAGAGGGGGGAAACATAAAATATTCCCTCAGCCAAAATTAAGTATAGTGAGCAAAAGGGTTTTGGACAGGTGTGACATGCCTGGTACACCTTCCTCCAAAGAAGCTCTTTTTTTTTTTCCTAATGCGGGACATTGAAAAATTAATCCCTGCCTTTTGTCATCTAGTGGTTATGGACTGAATGATGTCTTTTAACCCTGTTACTAAATACAATAAGGATGTCAGACTGTTAAATCAACATGCCATTGTCCAGGAAGAGCCAACTGACCTGCAGTCTGCTAGATCCTTCCCTTGTGGGAAGACCACCCTCCCCTCCACACCCCCACTCTTATTAGGGATTTTTGGACCCAAGGGTAGGTAGGACAATGACCATGCTTAGCTTGAAGCAGCTAGAAGAGCAAAAGACCTTCGCCTATTGTCCTTTATAATATTATAAAGGGTCTTAAGTTTGAGAGGGTTGGATTGTTATTTTTTATTGTTACACAAAATTAATTAATTAGTTTTTTAAAAAGAAGAAGAATATAGAAAAGTTTGAAGCCAGAGAATTTGTATGCACGACCCATGGACATGAACTAAGGAGGGTGGGATTGCTGGGGGAAGGGGAGTACTGGGCAGAGTGGATCAAAGGACAAAAAAATGGAACTATTGTAACAATATAATTAATAAAATATACTTTAAAAAAAAGAGGTAAATATATGGTGACAGAATATGATTTGACTTTGGGTGGTGGGCAACAAAGCAATATACAGGTCATGTATCATAGAAATGTGCACTTAAAACCAATATAATCTTATTAACCAATATCATGTCAATAAATTTAATACTGCATTTTTCATAATGTCCAGAGACCCATAACATATTGCAAAAATGTCTAGGTTTCAACTGAAACTTACTTGTTATGGAAACAAAAACTAAAAAAAAGAAGAGCTTAAACTTTAATTTAAAATTTTTGTTTCATGAAAGAAACTGTGAAGAAAATGAAAATAGAAGCTACCTCATAGGATAAAATATTACAAACCACATGGATGACAAACGTCTAGCATTTAGATTATATAAACTCTCAAAACTTAATAGTAATTTTAAAAATTCAATAAAAAATGACATGAATACAAGGCACCGAAATCATATAGAAGTAAAATTTCTGTTTCCTTATAACAAGAATTTATATATAAAAATCACTAAAACTTCACAAAACATACTTATTAGAATAATACACTAATTCAGTAAAATTTCAGGATACCAAATCAACATACAAACATAAGTTGAGATTCTATAAACTAATATGAACAGTCTTAAAAAGAAACTAAGAAAACATTCTATTAAAAATACATCAAAAGTACTTAGGAATAAGTTTAAGTAAGGAGGTAATAGATCTGTACACTGAAACTACAGAAACTTGAAGAAAGGCATTTAAAAATACAGCTAAATAAAAAGACATCCTGTGTTCATGGATTGAAAAAGAAAATACTGTTAAAATCTCTGTACTACCCAAAGTTATCTACATAATCAATGAAATCCCTATCAAAATCACAATATAAATTTTTACAAAAATAGAAAAAGAATTCTAAAATTTCTATAGAACATTAAGGTACCTAAATAGAACACTCTTTAAAAAAAAAACAATTTTGGAGGCCTCACACTTTCTGATTACAAAACATATTTAAAAGCTATCATAATTTAAAAAATATGGCACTGGCATAGAAAAACATATAGACCGCTGAAACAGAATAGGGAGCTCAGAAATAAGCCAACACATATGTGGTCAACTCTCCTCCAAGTGTGCTAAGAATACACACTGAGGAAAGGACAATCTCTTCAATAAATGGTGTTGGGTAAGTTGGCCTTACACAGGCAAAAGAATGAAATTGGACCCTTACCTTATACCATACATATACAAAACACAATTCAAATAATTAAAATCTTACATTTAAGACCTGGAACTGTAAAATCCTAGAAAAAAATATAAGGGAAAAGCTTTATGACATCTGTCTTGGAAATTATTTCTTGGCTATGACATAAAAGCAAAGGAACAGAAGCAAAAATAGTGGGACTACATCAAATTAAAATCTATACAGTTTAGGAAACAATCAACAGAGTGAAAAGGCAACCTATGGAAAAGGAAAAAATATTTACAAAATAAATAGCAAATGAGGAGTATATATATGTGTGTGTGTGTGTATAATCTACAACAGTAGCAATAATAATAATAATAATAATAATAGTAACTTGATTGAAAAATCGGCATAGAATTTAAATAGACATTTCTTCAAAAAGATATTCAAATGGCCAGCAGCTACTTTCAAAGATGCTCAACATAAAAAAAAGAAGCCGCCATAAAAATATAAATCAAAACCACAATGACAGAGATCACCTCATACCTGTTAAGGTGGCCTACTATGGATCAAATATCTGTTCTTCAAAAAATTCATAGTTGAAGTTTTAATCAGCAGTGTGATGGTTTTTGGAGGTGAGGCTTTTCAGAGGTAATTTGTTACAGATGAGGTCATGAGAGCAGAGCCCCTATGATAGGATTAGTGACCAAATAAAAAGAGACAAAAAACCTTGTTTTCCTTCTCTCTCTTTGTCCTTCATGGGAGGATACAATAAGAAAGCTTATCCTTGAATACTAGGAAGAGGGCTCAATATTGTACTATAACTGTACAGTGAGTATAATAACAATAATATACTATATAGTTAAAAAATTGTTGAGAGGGTAGATCTTAATTTATTTTTTTACATCAATAAGAAGAAATGACATAAAGAAACATTTCATAAAAGAAGATATACAGACTGTAAATAAGCATGGGAAAATCTGTCCAACATAATTAGTTATTAGGGAAATGCAAATTATGAGGTCTGTCAAAAAAAAAAAAGTCCAGCCATTGTTAATATAACAGGAACAGTTTGTGAGATATCAATGTAACCTGGCAGCCAAGTAGTGTGAACTGGAATGCACATGCATGAACAATGACAACTTCACTGTACTAGTCAGTGGGGGTGGTAGACACCATTGAGTGAGCATGTGTACTCTGTGGCTCTGGCATTCAAAATGACTGAGCAAGTAGAGCAACAAATGTACATCCAATTTTGTGTTAAAGTTGAACATTCCTCCATGGAAACTATTGGGATGATTCAGAAGGACTCTAGCTATTCTGGAAAGATCTGCCATGCAACTACCATATGGCTCAAAAATTGCACTCCTGGAAGTTTATCTTAGAGAAATAAAGTTTTAGGCTTACCCAAAATGTACACAAAAGATATTGTAACTTAATTTTCAGTAACCAGTACATTGAAACAACTTATTACTAAGCAAATCATTAAACAAATGGTGGTACATAAAGAACATTGGCTACTCTGAAAAGAAAGAATCAAACTATTGAAACATGCAATGACCTCTCTGAATCTCCAGAGAACTGTGCTGATAAAAGTCCCAAAGATTGCTAATGCATGACTCCATTTATATAATATTCTTAAAATGACAAAAATTAGAGAAAATTATAGAAAACATATTTATGATTTGTAGAAAGCTAAATATATTCTACAGAGAAGAGAGTAACAACTCTGGAAGGTTAATGGGGTGGTGGGGAGTACAGGTGGGACAGAAGTGGATGCGACTATAAAAAGGCAACATGAGGAATTCTGTAGTGATGGAAATGTTCTGCGTCCTGAATGTATCAATTTTAATACTCTGATTGTGAAATTGTAGTACAATTTGCAACTTGTTAACATTGTGGGAAACTGTGTAAATAGTAATTATACCTCTATGTATTGTCACTTAAAACTATATGTGAATCTACAGTTATCCCACAATAAGAAGTAAAAAAATTAACTCTACTATATAAAATCGTGTGTTAAAGATGAAGTTACATTATTAAAAGCATACTTCAATTTTGTTCATATAAATAAATGCAAGTACTTAGTAATCACATAAATAAGGATACTTAAGAAAATAATTACTAACAATAAATAAAGTAAAATAATAATACTGAACACCTTTGATAGATCATTGGATAAAGAAAATGTGGTACATACTTGTACATACAATGGAATATTACTCAACCATAGGAAAATATAAAATACTGCCTTTGCAAAAACATGATACACCTTGAGAATGTCATGTTAAGTGAAATAATTCAGACAAAAAATTTAAGAACCATATGATTTCACTCATATGTGGGATATAAGACTGAAAGTAACAAATAAGCAAATGGGAAAAACAAACAAAAATTCATAGACAATAATATGATAATTACCTCAGGGAAGGGGGCTAGAGAGTAGTAAAGGGTAGATGAGGTCAATACATATTGACAGAAAATGATTTGACTTTGAGTAGTGGGCACATAATGCAATTATAGATCATATATTACAGAAATGTGCACTTGAAACCTATGTAACCTTATTAAACACTGCCACCCCAATAAATTTAATTAAAAATTATCACAATAGTAAAGTACAGTGGTACCTAAGTACTCATCCTTAATTTGTTCTGGAACTCATGATGAGTGCCAAAGACGAGGAGTACCCACATAATGAAGCATTTTCTCTTGAAGGGAGATGTCGTGACTCATACAAGTTCTAGCATGTGCAATGTGTCCCAAGCAAGCATCAAGTGCTGAAACATTTTTTCCTTGTCAAAATGGTATGAGTACAGGGTTTGACGAGCTCTGAAGCCGATGAGTACCGAGGTATGACTGTAACTGACATGTATCATTCTTAAAACTTTTTCACGTGTTGAGAAAAGAACTATTTGTAGTAAAATAAGAAATATTTATTAAATTAACGTTATACCAATAAAATTGAAATATAATACTTATATAACAATCCCCTTATAAAAATTATTTTCTTGGAATTAAAATTATGTGATTATAACTCTGAGTAATTCTGAAAAATAATTTTATTTAAATAAATATAAAATCTCAGAAATGCAGAAATAAATGCAAATGGTGATAATTCTAAGCACATCATTCACTATCTCAATGAAACTGAAAATTTATAATATTGTGTAACTTAGTATCAGCATTTTAAAATACAATATTATCAAGAATTTTCTACTCTCATAATAGATTATTGTAATGTGCTGGGCCACTGAGGAACATACTAATATAATGAGTTCAAACCAGAGTCATCTGAGTCATAAAAATATAATGATGATAATACAATGGTAATGATGATAAAGTGAATTGTACTAGGAAACTATAGTGAGTCAGGAGTAAATGCAATTAGAAAACTTGGGTGTTCAGCCTATTCACTGAATCATGCTGCCTTTCCAATTTTAAAAACTCAATAATAATGCATATTCATTAAACATGTAACAGCAAAAATTAAAAAGCAATACCTTCTGGCTGCCTAAAGGGAAATAAATGGTTTTCTTTCCTGGTCATTTTCCTTCTTCACCTATGATATTACCTAAGATATTAATCTCCTTTATTATTTCTGGAAATTATTGGTTTCAAGTGACTGCCTATTGCCAGCTATATCTTTTGCTAGGCTTAGAGGAAAAGAGAGAATTTAACTCCATGGCCCTATTAAATGAGAAGGCTACTGTATAAGTTGACTAGGGCTTCCATAATAAAGTGTTGTAGATTGGCAGCTTAAACAACAGATATTTATTTTCTCACCGGACTGTGTGCTAAAAGTTTACTACCAGCATGTCTCCAGGACTGAATCCTTCTGAAACTCATAAAGGAACGATCTATTCCAGGCTTCTCTCTTTGGCTTGTAGATGGCTGTCATCTCCTTAGGTATTCACATCATCTTTCCTCTGCCCATGTATGTGCCCCATATTTCTCTTATAACACCAGTCATATTGGATTAGGATTACTCTAATGACCTCATTTTAACTTAATCGCCTGTATAAAGATCCTGTCTCCATATATAATCACATGCTGAGGTACTAGGGTAAGGAATTCAACATACAAATCTAGCCTGTAATAAACATAGTGGCTTAAATTTTGTTGCACTAAAAGAATGAGCACTCTCAAAGGAGAAACTAGAAGCAAGAATTTATAACTTTCTTTTAAAGATACTATCGAATATTGGACTTAAATGACCACTATTGCAAAGGCAAGAAGTTAAGGATGCATTTAACTTTTTGAGTTACTACATATTTTATAGAACTTCAAAGGAACATTAGCAAAATATTTAAGGATTATTTTATAGTATGACAAAAATAAATAATTGAATTATATTATTTAACTAAAAATGGTTAAGTAAAAATGAACCCTTTTAGCAGTTAATTCTTGCCCTTAAAATATAGTTAAGAGTTATAGTCATGCCCTGGCCAGTGAGACTCAGTTGGTTGAAGCCTTAATCCTTAATTGAAATGTTGTGAATTCAATTCCCAGACAGGGCACATACCTAAGTTGGGGGTTCAATCCTAGGTTTGGGTGCAGGTGACACCCCCCCCCAGTCCTGACATATATGGTCCCTGGTCCAGGTACTACAAGAGGCAACCAATCCATGCTTCTATCTCCCATCGATGTTTCTCTCTCTCCCTTTCTCTCTCTCAAAGCATCAACAACAACAAAAAGTCCTCAGGCGAGGGTTTGGAAAAAGAAGTTATAGTTGGCTCTATACACCAAATTACAAAAGAAAAGAAATATCTGATATATCACAACTTGGGAGATGATATAGTTATGAAAATATTTTGCTCATGCTTCCATTGTTGAAGATTATTTTTAGAATTCTCAGCATTGGTTGGGTGTTAATTATACTTACAGAAATCATTAATTACATCAACTATCAAAATGTTTGTGTAACATTTTATTTTATCTTTATTATTACTTGACATTATACAAAAAGGACATGGTACTCTTTCATGTTGCAGGAACATTCAATTTTCTTATGAAAACAAATATATTCAAATATGTGACAAAGATTAATTGGAGGGAGTCCTCAAATTGAGGGATGCGATTTAAAGAGAATGTGACTAAGGTATCAAGTGACTTGACTGATCTGGCCAGGGAGGTAGACAACCTTTTTTGCTTTACCACAGGAGCTTGTTTGTGAACATAGTGTTTGATGATTAAAAGAACTCAAAGGTAAAAAAATTAAAAAATGGGTTATTATTTAAGGCATACACATACACACATGTGCACACATAGGAAAGATAAAAGAAAATTAAAAATCTTACAGAAATAAAAACTAAGAGGCAATGCTCATTAAACTTTGAAATTCTGTTTTAGTGTTAAATACATGGTAGTGTAGAATGTGTGCACTTTACATATAAAATACTTTGAAGGTCACAAAATCAATCAGCTGTGTTTTACTTGTCATGCCTGCTGGGCTTAGCCTATATCATATAATGAATACTATACTGTATTTTAGCTTTTCCCTGCCTGATTGATTTTCTATAAGCCCATTATAAAGGTCAGTATATTATAGGTCAAAGGCTGCTCTGGAATTATATTTTAAGTTGAAAATAACATATACGACTTGTGGAGATACAGGTTTAATCAACCCTATTGGTAACAAAATGTGGTAGCAGCAGTTCCCAAGAGCCTTATAAAATGTTTATGTGGCATAGAATTCTATAACATGGAGAAAACTTTTCCTCTATTAATATTTTTTGTAGCCTAAGGACTAAAACAATTATTTATAAGTTTCAGTATTTGGGACAGAAAAATACAGTGAACTTAGTGAAAAGAGAAAGTTATGATATGATGTGCCAATCATGACCAACTTCCAGTGTCATAATATTGTATTTAAAAATCTGAAGAAGTAAAATAGCACTTGTTTATATAATATAAAAAGACAAGAACTAGTCACTGCTTATTGCCACTGTTTATGAAGATAAAAATACACTAAATATATCACATGATATTAAATATTTATTCCAGAGTGTATAAAAATTTATGAATAGAATGTGTGTGGATTATTTTATAAAATTGCACCTTAAATTGTACTATGGTGTCTGATCTTTTTGGATTGTATATCATAAAGGAAAAACATTATTTAGCACTAAGCTGCATTTATGAATAAGAACAATTGTTAATGGAGAAATGATTAAAATGATTTATAATGATCTTAGAGTAGCTTGTTGGCTTGCAAAAGTTTTAACTGAAATCCCATTTTATTCCACAATTAATTCAGATTCAATTGGCTCTTTAAAACTTTTTATGCACTTTCATATACACTACCTCAGTTGATTTCTGCTATTTTATAGAATTAAAGTCTGTGTGAGTCTTACTACAGATCCATAACTTATTAAACATGATATTGAAATACAAACTTTTCCTAAAACTTAAATTTTTCCCAAAATTTTCTAAGCAGGAAAACTAAACTGACATGGGAAAACTTATATTCTGCTTTGAAAATCCATCTATTTTACCATGAGATAAAAAGGTATTTTTCATGCTGTAGACCACGCTGGGCTATTTTATACACCTAACATGGGGAATACAGCAACATAAAGTTGAATTCTGAGATATATGTAGCCCCAAACATTTGGGATAAAAGATTACTTAACTGTTTTTCACATAACTATGAGGCCAGTAAGATTGGTAAAGTTTGAGCTGCTGAAGATCATATAATTCACCTCAGAAATATCATTCTATTGTGTGGAAATTGAGACCAAGAGTTTAAGCAATTTGTCAAAAAATTTTCCACAACTAAAAATTGTCTTTACTGACAATAAACTTGTCTGTCACAATCAGTTCACACTCTTAATAGTATATTATGTTGCCTCTGGATGCTTTTGGTTTTACTGCTTGTTTGTTTTCTGTTTATTTTATAGATCATTAGGTAGGTCTGGTGAAATTTTTTTTTATACAAATGTCATCTATAATGTGGTTAAAATAAATTTTTACCATACAGCTGATGCTAAAGTAAATCTGCTTTGATCACATTGGGTTCTATAAATCAATATACACATCTTAAATTTTTTTCTCCTACATTACTTACTATGGTCTATACCTTTTTTCATTATGCACATATATATCTTCAGACACTCCCCTTTAAACTATGTTAGCTTTATGTATCTATTTCTCAAATGATATCTCATCAGAGAGGGCTCCCATAAACATGCTACTTAAAATAACCTTCCCTTCATCATCACTCTCTCTCCTCTGTCTTTGCTCTTTCCCATAATAGTACTTTCCTAATTTTATTGCTATGGTATTGATTGATTGATTATCAGTTTCCTTCTACTAAAATGCAAGTCCCATAGAGAGCTTATTTTCATGGACTTATGTCTACATATCATATGCTAAAAATACATGCATTAAAATAAATTTGATAATTTCACACATAATATTCCTTGCCCATGAAGAGCTTAAATCACTTGTGACTTCTTTTTTTTTACGTATGTTTTATTGATTATTTTGTTACAGTAGTCCCAATTTTTTCCCCTTTTCTCCCCTCTGCAAAGTAGCCCTCTTCCCTCCAGCAATCCCACCCCCCTTAGTTCATGTCCGTGGGCTGTGCATATGAGTTCTTTGTTCTTACCCTTTCCTATATATTCTTAACATTTCCCTGCCTATTTTGTATCAAACAATCATGCTTCTTAATCCCTGCACCATTTCCCCATTTCTCCCCCTTCCCCCTTCCAGCCGATACCCTGCAAATTATACCCATATTTATAATGCTGTTCTTATTCTGGTTTACTTAGTTGGATTTTGTTTCTATTTTTTAGATTCAGTTGTTGATAGTTGTGAGTTTGTTGTAATTTTAATGTTCATAATTTTGATCTTTTTCTAAAGTAAGTCCCTTTGACTTTCATATAATAATAGCTTGATGATGATGAGCTCCTTTAGCTTTTCTTTGTCTGGGAAGCATTTTATCTGCTCTTCCATTCTAAATGATAGCTTTACTGGATAGAGTAATTTTGGTTGTAAGTCCTTGCTTTTCATCACATTGAATACTTCTTGCCAGTTGCTTCTTGCCTGCAAAGTTCCTTTTGAGAAGTCAGCTGACAGTCTTATAGGCACCCCTTTGTAGGAAACTCTGCTTTTCTCTTGTTGCTTTTAAGATTCTCTCTTTATCTTGAACCTTTGGAATTTTGATGATGATGTGTCTTGGTGTGGTCCTTTTTGGGTCTAGCTTGTTTGCAACTCTCTGTGCTTCCTGGACTTGGATGTCTATTTTCTTCACCAAATTTGGAGAGTTTTTCTTCATTGTTTTCTAACATAAGTTTTCAATTTTTTGCTCTTCCTCTTCTCCTTCTGGCACCCCTATGATTCAGATGTTGGCATGTTTAAAGTTGTCCCAGAGGTTCCTAGGCCTCTCCTCATTTTTTAAAATTATTGTTTCCTCATTCTGTACTAGTTGACTGTTTTTTTCTTCTTTATGTTCCAAATCATTGATTTGAACCCGTTTCAGTCCCTTCACCATTGGTTTTGTGTGGCTTTCCCTTCATTTCATTTAGCATAGCCTTCACTTCTTCCCTTATGCATCTGCCATACTTAAGCATATCTGTCAAGCCTGTGAGCATCTTTTACACCAGTGTTTTGAACTCCATGTCTGTTAGGTTTGCTATCTCCTTGTTTGTTGGGTTGGCTATCTCCTCGTCGCTTAGTTCTCCCACTGGAACCTTGATCTATTCCCTCTTTGGGGTCATACTTCTCTGTCTTTTCATCTTGACAGGCTCATGTGTTTGTTTGCCTCTGTGTCTTAGGTAGAGCTGTTGCACCTGTTACATTGTAAGGGGAAGAGCCTTAAGTATTCATCAGTAGAGGGCAACCAATTTCACCACATTGTGGTGCTGCTTGTGGGGGGGAGGTCTGAAAGGGAACAATGCTGCTTTCTCAGCACTTGCCTCTTTTCCACGCAATTCTCCCACATTGTATGGTACTGGCGCCTCTTTAGTGGTTGCCCTGGCTGTTGTTACCAGGGTGGGTGGATCTGCAGATATTCTAGGACTGTGGGGCCCTTTAAACAAGTGGACTCTGCTGAGAGATGGGGAGTTTCTTTCTCCACCCCAAACCCCACTGGTTTGCACAGTCAAAAGCAATGAGGCTTTATTTTCCCTGGCACTGGAACCATGAGCAGCGCAGTCTGGGCTGGTGCTGGGAGTGCTCCCCAGGTGTCCCTCCCTGATTTTTAAAACGTGTGACTGCGCTTTCTGTTGGCCTGCCACTGCTGCCGTCGGGGTTTCTGCCACCACGCCGCATCCTCTCCACCCCAGTTCTGCTCCTCCTACCTGTCTGGATGAGTATTTGTTCTTATTTCTTTGTTTGTTGGACTTCCATGCAGCTTGATTTTCTTGAACTTCTGATTGTCTCTAGTTTTGAGGTAGTTGTATTTTTTCTTAGTTGTGGAGGGAGACACAGTGTGTCTGTCTATGCCTCCATCTTGGCTGGATGTCCACTTGAGAGACTTCTTATTGCTCTGAGTACTTCAGATGTTCCAGATGGCTCTGCACAGATAGATTCCTGCTTACCTCTTCAACTCATTTGCCTTCACTCATTTACTTTATTTCTTTATTTGAATTTATTTATTTGTGTATTTCAAATTCAGCAGTCTTTCTTCAGCTTCCATAATAATTCTCCTCATCTTCCTCCACATAAGTCTTCTGTCAGAGTGAATTCCCTGCTGTGGAAAGACCCTTTTTTTCCTAAAACATATATTCCTTTCTTAGATACCTATCTTTGGTTCAAGTCAAAAATTTCACATTGCTCTTTTTAAAGCACATTTCTATGACACCTTAAAATGTCCACTCTTTCTAAATATGTTTCCAGAGCATTAAAAATTATTCTCTTTTATGCAGTTATCATAGTTGTATTTTCACATGGATATGTGTACACACATGTAAGATTTGACAAATGCCTGTATCATTCTTTATAACCTGTAAATTTCACGAGTAAGTTCTTGATTTTTCCTTATTTGTTGCTATGAATTGAATGCTTGTGTCCCCCCATCCCAATTCATATATTAAAGGTCATATTCCAGTGTGATGGTATTTAGAGGTGATGACTTTTAGAGATAATTGCATTTGGATGAAGTGATTGGGATGGAGCCTCCATCATTGTATTAGTTCCTTATAAGGGGATGAAGAAACATTATATCTATCTACTATGTGAGGATACAGCAAGAAGGTGGCCATATGTAAACCAGGAAAAAGGCCCTCACCAAAAATCCAAGCATGCTGAAACCAGCCTCTAGAATTGCGTGAAATCAAGTTTGTGTTTAAGCCACCAATTCTGTGGTGGTTTTGTAATAGCAGCTTAAATTAAGACACCTATGCATCACACAATATATAATATATAATAGGAACACAGCATTTTTTGGAATAAAGAAGTGACTGGTTGAATGACTGAATGAGTGATATTCTGAACCTTAAGGTATTTATTCTACTGTAAAAGAAGAAACTGCCATACTAATATAAGACTCTAACTTTCTTTTTATGTGAAAAAAAGAAAATAGTGTGACTGGAAAGATTAACTTACAACATGGTTTGACAATTTTTCCATGTATATTTTTCTTTCATCTGTTATATATTTTTCAATCCATTCAATCATTTCACTCAGGTTTTAGAGTTATTTTATTAAAATATCATATTCCTCTAATGGTGAGAGGCATTGTGTGATTCTTTGGGATGGTAGGTCTTGCTACTTATGATGAGTATATAAGGAAAAAGATTCAAAATAAGTAATATACAAATACAGATAAACACTTTGGGGGGACAGAGAAACATAATTAGTACAGACTTTAGTTGACATAATTAGTGTCTTAGTGTATGCAATTATAGGATGTGTTCCAGTAAAATGCAAAGGAAGAAATCTAGTTAGCTTTTCTCTTCAATGGGAGCAGAGAAATAACTTATAAATGATGAAAAGAGGAAGAAAATAGTTTAACAGTAATACTGAATATCTCAGACTGTAGAATTGATCTATGGTTCTCCTTCATACATATACATGATACATATATATGTGCATTTGCGTGTCTAAATTTAAAGTGTCTAAGTAATTTTATTTATTGAAATGCTTAGTTCTGGCAATGTTCATTCATATCTTGAATTTCATGGCTTAGGAATGATTTAGAAGCCCAGAACATTTAATAAAAAGACATCACCAAAATAACTTGTCAGTCACTCTCATAAATTTGATTTTTTAAACAAATAAGTTATTGAATGAGTTAGTTATTTTAATCCAGCAGTAATTAAATAATTATTATTTTCAGGGTTGCTAGCTTTTAGCCAACAATTTTGAGTCAGGAGAATATAAAATACAGCATAATGAATCAAAAGCTATCTAAGCCCCTTCAATCAACTGATCGATCATTAATATGAGGAGAAGCAAATAGAAAAAAATAAAATAAAATCAACAAAATTATATGGTTGAATGAATTATATTAAAACATAAATATGAGATTTTTATTTTCTTTCGTATTTATAATTCAGATGTAAGTTTGTTAGTTTAACATACTTATATTTAGCATTATATGGAATGAGTTATAGATGTGAATAAATGAATATATATACTTGCAAGTATCTAATGAGTCACAAAAAAACCACAATCTTAATTTCTCTAAAAACAAATTAATTGTATTTTTCACATTACCATTTAGTCTCCTTACACTCCCCCACCCCACCCCCACATGCAATTAGCACACTGTTGTCCATGTCCATAAGTGTTTTTTCTGTTTGCTCAACCCCTCCACTACCTAACATCCCCCACTCCCCTTAGCTGTCATTCTGCTCTTTATCCATGAGTTTGTCTCTATTTTGCTTGTTAATTCAGTTTGTTCATTAGATTCCACATATATGCCACACTGCTAATCATCAGAGATAAAAATTAAAACCACAATGAGATATTACCTCACACCTGCCAACATGTCTATCATCAATAAAAAGTCTATCATTAATAAATCAACAAATAACAAGTGCTGGGGAAGATGTGGAGAAAAGGGAATTCTAGTGCACTGTTGGTGGGAATGCACACTGCAAGCACTGCAAAAAACAGTATGGAGTTTTCTCAAAAAGTTAAAAATAGAACAGCCTTTTGACCTAGCAGTTACATTTCTAGGAATATATGCATATTCTAAGAATTCCAAAACATCAGTTCAAAAGCATATATATACCTTTATGTTCATAGCAGCATTGTTTACATGGCCACAATCTGGAAAGAGCCCAAGTATCCATCAGTAGACAAGTGGATAAAAACACTGTGGAACATTGACACAATTGAATATTACACAGTGGAAAAAAGAAAGGGTCTCTTACCTTTGCAACAGCATGGATGGACCTGGAGGTCATTATGGTGCATGCAATAAGCCAGTCGGTGAAAGATAAATAACATATGATCTCACTTATATGTGGACTCTAATGAACAGAATAAAATTACATACAAAATAGAAACAGAGGGGTGGATACATGGAACAGACCCACAGGTGTCAGAGAGGAAGTGGGTGGGGACTGGATAAAAGAAGGTGAAGAGATCAGCCAAAGAACATATATGCATCACCAAAAGACAGAGACAACAGTGTGCTAAAGTACTACAAACCTTTGAGGCCTGGCAGGTTCAATCTGGATTTGAGTGGCCAGAAGAAAAGATGAGGAATCAAAGGGATTTCTGACATGCCCTTATTCTGGGTACTGGGACACTCTGCATTCATTCTTGCTTGCTCCCACCAGTGGGGGTCCCACCCTCCCTATATGCTATGCATAGACAAAGCCAGCTGCTTGCCAAGCCAAAATATGACATCAATGGTTACATAATGGCAAGTGCCCTGTGCATGTGAGTCTCTAATTATTATCTTGAGCTGCTCATGCTTGGACATTTGGATGAGGGAGCCTGACTGATTCCATTTTTCCCCATACTCCACCCCTTCAGGGATTCTCACTGTACAATCTATGTGAGATCCATCCTCTGTGAGGGTCCCTTGGCGAGGAGGGCTGAGCCCTGCATCCATAAACCGTAACAGCAATAGAGACTACATTAACAAGCAACTAAGAAACAGTCACTGCCCCTAATACAGCAAGGGCCCACGTCTATCCAGAGGTCAGGGATGCCCACCATTCCTGCAATGGGTGGGTTATTTTCATGTTGGTATAGCTAATTAAGAAACAGAATTTGTGAATTATTATCTAATCTGGTAAAAAGGGAATTTAAAATGTTAGTATAATGGCATGTTAGATATAAAATACCATGAAGTATACTGAAATAAAATATTTTCCTTTGTAATAAAATGTAAGGAAACACTGAGTTGCATAACTCAAGTATTGTGGTTTATTTGGCCATGTGGTTATGCTTCCAAGTTGAAATAACTGCCAATATTTTATCATGATACCAAGCTTAGATCCAAACCACACTTAATTGGTACCTCTAAACATATTATATTGTATACAATGATGCAAATTTATATATATTACCACAGTGTATTAGTGATACTAGGCTACTAGGTAGTTAACCTGGTCACTAAATATAACTCCAAAATCTATGGGTCTAAAGCAACAAAGTTTATGTTTTGCTCATCTCATTTACATTTCTAAGACTGGCCAGAGAAGAATTTAATTAACTTTGTATGCTCAGAGGCTCAGACATGAAAACTGAAAAGTTTCTGGATGACAAAAAAGAAAGATTGTGCCCCCCCCCAAAATTAATTAATTAAAAATAAGTAAATAAATAAAAAGTATGCACCAAAAAGAAAGAAAGAAAAATTGTGGAAAACCATATTATCTTTTTAATGTTTCTAGCTGGAAGCAGTAGCTACTCTTATTTCATTAACTAAGACAAATGACATGGTCATACCTTATTTTAAGGTGCCAGTGAAGTGAGGGTTCTCTTATTTTCAGAAAGGAAGATAGGAACTTTACATTAGTGAACAGTTATAATATTGCCCAGCCCCAAAGTAAAAGTATATATACATCTATTTCTATACTTCTACATCTATACATTTTATATTTATTTATTTTATATTCTCTACGAGGTATTTTAAGAATATTTCTAAAACATAGTTTCGTATATTATCTCACCAATTAACAAATAAATGAAAAATATATGACAGTCATTATCGTCATACATTCATAAATGACAGAATTATACCATGAGCAAAGTTTTTGGGTTTTGAATCCTATATTCTCTCTTAAATTGCAAGAGTTTAGACTGTAACTTTAATAAAGTCATAAATGCTATATAAGATATCTATGCATAGCACTAGACCAAATCATTGAGGATCTCAAATGTATGCAGGAATAGAGAATACAAGTAAGAACTTTTTCCTTTGATTCCACTCATAGTTAAATAGTAAGTAAGCTATGAATCCTTTAAAAATTAACAAAGCATTATCTACGTTGTGTTTTAATGTCTATGTTTGTATTACCTAATTACTGCTACACAGTTAAGTACCTTAAAAGATTGTAGCTTAATACAGCAATGGTCTGTTTTTTCTGCCCTGATTCTCTGTGTTGGCTGGATGTTCATCTATTTTGTCAGACTTCACTCATGTGGTTGCATTTGTCAGCTATCCAAGAAGACTTTACTCTTTTCTGACACATAATGTGCTAGTAGTTAACTGAGTCACTTCATTTCTTCATATTGCTTTCTTCTTCTACAATAGGTGATACCAGCCTCTTTTCATTGTATTTCTGTGATATTAGTTGTTATTTCTCCTCCTTAATTTTTGATTTTATTTATTTGGGTCCTCTCTCTTTTTTCCTTGATGAGTCTGGTTAAGGGTTAGTCATTTTGTTTATCTTTTTAAAGAACCAACTCCTGGTTTCATTGATATTTTGGATTTGTTTGTTTGTTTGTTTTTAGTATCTATGTCATTTATTTCTGCTCTAGTCTTGATTATTACCTTTCTTCCACTTGTTCTGGGCTTTGTTTGTTGTTGTTTTTCTAGTTTTTTTTTTTTTTTTTTTTAAGGTGTCGGGTGAGATTGTTGATTTAGCTTTTGATTCTTCTTGCTTCTTGAGGTAGGTCTGTAATGCTATGAACTTTCCTCTAAGAAGTGCTTTTGCTGTGTCTCATGTTGTGGACCAAGTGCGAGAACCAAAATGTCAGAGACAACCAAATTAGAATTTAAAGAGCCTTTATTAGCTGGCCAGTGACTACCCACTCTCACTCCACGCAGGGATTCAAGTGAGTAGCCCTGAGCCTCAGTACAAAGCTGCTTATATAGTATAAACCTATATCCTGGGTTGCTAGCTGGAGTAATAGCACAACACAACCGTTGTGAAGCAGGGGTGGGGCTAAGGGTATCTATGCTTGGCTAATGCGTGCAACCGCAAAGCTAACATTCTGCACTTGTTTGGGGGCAACTGTTACTATGAGAGTTTGCCTGATACATGCAACTAACATTTTGTACCTTCTTGGGGGCAACTGTCACCTTGGGGGTTTTTGCAAAAATTTTCTGCTCAAGTTCAAGCTCCAGCACATCTCATAGGTTTTGGGTTGTTGTGTGTTCATTTTCATTTGCTTTCAGGTACTATTTGTGTTTCCCTACCTCAGGCTCTGGGAAACATGTCTGAGTCTGTCCTGGATTATTTTCTGACCTCAGCAGGGCAGAGCCCCCAATAGGCAGGTGTGTGGGGACTCTGGATCCCTGAAGTTGGGTCTTCCAGAAATCAGGAAGGTGTTTCTACCTGGTGTTTCTATCAGCTCTCCAGTGAGAGGAAAGCACCAGTCTGGTTTCCAGGAAAGTGTGAGGAATGGTTGCACACTAAAGCTGTTCTGATACCCCCTAAGTCTGCCTATGCTGCTGTCTCCTCAGAAGTGTTTAAGATATAGTGTGGGGTGAGTGGGATTCCAGAGTGTGGGGTTTTGCTTTCACCAGGCTGGTTCCCTGGGAGGGGTTTGCTCCTCTAAGGAAAATGGCTGCTGTGTTATGTGGGAGATATGACCAAGTCTAGGGATCCTGGCAGCCGCTCCCCCCATTTCTCTCCCCAATGCCTCCCCCTCCAAACTCTCCTCAGGAGACTGCATACCGCATTGCCAGAGCCCAGGTGAGTGGCTGAGAAGGAAAATCTTGTGCTTTGGGACCTTAAGAAAAGTGGCTTTGTTTCCGGTGGGCACCATCTCTCCCCTGCAGATAGAAACCCTGTTCCTTTCACCAGTGGATGCTACATGGGTGGCTGATCCCAGTACTGGAGCTCTGTTATTGGGAGCCCAGTCTGGGGTCTAGTCTCCACTCCTCTCAGAGGGATCCTCCCACAACTGAGATATCCAACAGTTACCTCTGCCTGACACCTTTAAGAGTGGAGCTAGCTCCTTTTGTGACCCCTACCTTCTTACCAGTCTCAATGTGATTTCTGCCCATCCTTGGTTCAAAGCCTCCCAGTGAGATAGTCTTTGGTTGGTAATTCATGGTGCATATTCCCCAATTTAGTTTTATTTCTAATTTGGATCTGGGAGGAGATGCGAGGAAGGTCTGCCTCCTCCATTGCCATCTCGCAATTTCTTTCCACCAAATTCTTTTGGTCAAAGCACAAGGGCAACCCAGATTCAAGTGGTGGGAATAGTTACTCTCTGGATGGGAGGAGGTACAAAAATAAAATTTGACCATGTTTAATCTGCTAGAGAATTTTTCATTCTGGTTTTATAAATGTGGAAATAGATACTTTATTTAGAATAATGGTTATCAGAGGATATTTTTAAAACTATTGACAGGTAAGATTCTTCAGTAATAAGCCATATGGATTATATAACATGGTTATGGAAAAATAAAACAGTTGAAAACCTGTGTGTGAGTGGTATATGTGTACACATATGCATAGGAGACAGTGAGATGATAATGGAGTGTTTCCTTGATATTTTCTTTCATTTCCTCATTTCTGTATTTATAACTGATGTTTATCAATACAATATCTTTTGATATCAAGCTTCCATTAATGACTGCAAGGCTTTTGGGGGTAGCTTGCTTGCAATTAGGTCATTTAACAAAGCTACACAGCAGCTGTTTGAGTTTTTCATTATCTTCTGTGAAATATATCATATAAAAGCCAAATGAGGCATGTAGTTGTAAAAGTGGCTAGCATCAGTAAATTACAGGAAGCATTTATGAAAGCTAGGTCATCTGAAATAAATTTGTGATCTTTTCAAAAATGTTCCACATTTAATTTTAGAACAATGGCCACAGGTGGAGAAATTTATAAAAAGGAAAAGATAAATGCTTATTGAAAATTAGTAGACAAGAATCACAATTGCTTACATCCAGTGTCCTAGCAAATTATTTAGACTGACAGATATCTTGAAGAGTTACTAAACTGGGACTATGTCTGATAATTTCAGGAAGATGACAGTTGAGAGAAGTGAACATTGCCATGATTGGGTTATAGTACTTGTGAATATCAGAATCTCTGTCAAGAACTTGAGAGGCACAGTCACGTACTCCTCCACACCAGCCAGAGGCAAAATACAGTGTTCAATTGAGAAGCTAATGTGACAACTCCATAACACCCTAAACTTTTTTCATGTCTTCTTGTTTTTTGACTGGACAGAATAACCCACTCTACAACCTGATCATGAAGAATAAAGCTTTCTTTATTATCACTTTGGATCGACTTGCCTAAATCAGAATTTAGAAGTATAACTGGAAAATGGAGGAAACTAATTTGGATTTTTTTCAAAGCTTTAAGTTGTACTTGAGTGTCAAATAGTTCTAACACATAAATGTTAATAAATAACATTTTAAGTGAATAATTTTAAAATCTTATAATATTCATTGCCTTTGGAGGTCATGGGATCCTTCTCTTGCTTCAACAGGGTTTTGACAGAACAGACCTAGGGACGCTTCTTCTTTCCAACTACCCTCCAACTTCTTTTCCAATCACCACCTTTGGGACCACCTCAGCCATCTTCAGTCTCTGAGACCAGCTGACACCATTCTTTTGACCTTAACTCTTCATTGTCAAACAAACATGAGCTTCCAAATTTGTCAGAATTATTCTACCAAGGTGGAGGCTACTGTCAACCTCCTGACCAACCTGCATCTGCGGGCCTCTTACACCTACATATGCAGGGTGTGAGGCATTTCTTCTGAGAGTTGGCTGAGAAGAAGCATGAGGGCACCAAGCATCTCTTAAAGCTGCAAAACCAGCATGGTGGTTATGTTCTCTTTCAGCACGTGCTGAAGCCTTCCCATGATGAGCTGGGTAAAACTCAGGATGCCATAGAAGCCACCATGGCCTTGGAGAAGAACCTGAACCAGACCCTTTGGATATGCATGCTCTGGGTTATGCCCCCACAGACCCTCATCTTTGTGAATTCCTGGAGAACCATTTCTTGGACGAGGAGGTGAAACTCATCTAGAAGATGGGCGATCTCTTGATGAACATCCATAGGCTGGTTGACCTCCAGGCTTGGATAAGCGAGTAATTTCTTCAAAAGGCTCACCCTCAAGTATGACTAGGAAGTCGTTGGAACCCAGAGGCTTTTGAGGGGCCCCTCTTCATTTCTTCGGTGTCTGGCTTTTGTGTCAGCCTCTCCCTGAAACCACTAGACACTTTTTTAACCACCTTGTAGCCCTCATGCATACATTGGACTGAAAAGAAATAAAAGATCTTTTTGCAGAAAAAAAAAGCTTATGATATAGTACAAATAAAGGAAAACAAAATAAAAATACTGAATTCCATGTAAACTTACTGTTCATTAATAAAAGCAAACTTGAAAAGACAAATCTCAAACTACCTTCATCACCAGTAAAGATAAAGCTTTAATTAATTACAGATAATTCTTTAAATGCAACTTTTTAATGAAAAACATACTAAAATATTTAAGGAAAAAATACTTTTTTTTTTAATAAAGAGAGGAAGAGAGAGGGAGGAAAACATTGGTATAAGAGAGAAACATCAATCAGTTGCTTTTCTTATGCACCATGACTGGGGACCAAACCCACAACTTAGGTATGTGTTTTGACTGGGAATCAAACTGGCAACTTTTTGTTTTGTGGGACAATGCCCAACCAACTGAGCCACACTGGCCAAGGCAAACAGAAATATTTTTTATAACAGTGGAAGAGTGTTAAGACAAAACTCCTCTCCTACTGTACATTAAACCCAGAAACCTCTGAAGTATTAAAAATAGGAGCAAAAATAGTTAATGATACTATCATAAATGGAAACATTAGACAAAAGTCATATTTGAAATGGGATGAATTAGAATAGGATTTTGTAGACATATTTAAGATACCTCTACGACCTTTAAATGGAAGTCAGTTGTAAATGTGAGACTAGTACTTAGGCTAAAATTCAGAATCAAAGTCATCCAAGTCATAGTTTTGGTGGGGAGAGAGAATGACTTAGAGAAGAGCCAGATATTCTACAAGCATCTATCAATGACAAGGGACTTCTGCCCCTGGGTGTTAACAGGGGCTAACTCGGGAATGCAGATATATATGCCCATGCAGCAGTAACTAGGAGTCCCTACACTCTTCCCTGCTGCAATACTTTAATGCAAGCCAATGAAAACAAAAGTTTTAGTAATATTCAGAGTCTCAAAACATAATACCAAAAATATGTATACTTCAAATAAAAAATCATTCTTTATAACAGAACCAGATCACAATCTGCATAAAAAGAAAATCGATAGATAACAACATCAAGATGGCTGATACATTAAACTTGTCTCCCAAGAGTTTAAAGCAGTCATTATAAGAATTCTTCAATATGAAAACATAAAAATTCTTAAAACAAATGAAAAAATAGAAAGTCTCAGAAAACATATAGAGCATATAAATATTAAAACAGAAAAATAAAATGACTAAAAAATCAATAGATGGATTCAACAACAGAATTGACAGGGCAGAGGAAAATGAATCTGTGAAATAGAAGATAGTAATAAAAATTAATCTAAACAGAGAAAAATATACTTAAAAAAAGGACCAGTGACTTGTGGGCTACATTAAAACACCTAATACTTGTGTCATCTGAGTTCCGGAAGGAGAAGCTGATTTGAGTGATACTAAAAAACTAAAAAATAATCAATAAAACTTTCAAAATTAGACAAAATATAGAATTTTATTGATTCAAGAAGCAAGGGGAACTTCAAGGAGAATAATCACATTATAGCAAAACTTCTGAAAACTAAAGAGAAAGAAAATATCTTGAAACTAGCATGTAAGAAATCATGCCTTACCTATAACAAAAAAAAAAAAAAAACAATTTCAATGACAGTGGATTACTCATCAGAAAACATGAAGGCCTATGGAAGCGTGATAACACTGTTCAAGGATTTAGAGAAAAGAACTCTCACTGGAAGTTTACATCCAGCAAAAGTATCTTTCAGCAATATGTGTGTGTGAAGGGGGGACAAGAAATTCTTAAATGAGGGGAGATTAAGAGAATTTGGCATCAACAGGCCTTCCCTAAACATGGCTAAAGGAATTTCTTTAAACAGAAAGTATGTGATAAACAAAGAAATTCTGGAACACCAGGATGAAAGAAAAAGTAAGGGAAAAAGTAAAAATATGGATAAATATAATGCATTTTCATTATCTTCTTGATGCATAGAAAAACCTAGGTAAATTTCCAAACATTTATGCTGCTTGAAAAAGCCAATTCCAAAAGATTACATACTGTATGACTCCATATCCATATATATAACATTTTTGAAATGATACAATTATAGAAATGGGAAATAAATGAATGGCTTCTAGGAGTAAAAGATGGGAATATGTGTGTCTATAATAAAGTAACATGAGACATTCTTGTGATGATGAGGATCATTTGTATCTTGATGTATAATTTTTAATGTCTTGGTTTTGATTTTGAACTATACTGTTGCAAACTATTACCCTTGGGAGAGAATAGGTACATGGGGTTTCTTTATAAATTTTTACAACTGTATATAAGTCTACAATTTATCTCAAAATTAAAAATACTTAATTAAAATATTTAATGGTAATACTGATAATATGACAAAAATCTTATCAGTGAATTTTTTAAAGTGTCTAGGTTCTCCTATAAAAAATTGAGAAGGTATTTTCTAGATTATTTCAAAAATGGACTTCAGTGTAAACATATCTCAGTGATATTTGCACTACCCACATGTATAGATGGAGATTTTTATTATATTAGTTGCTAAGTGTCAGTCAGCTGTGCAGGACTTTGAACATTGCATGCGACATTGTGTAGTAAAGCAAAGTAAGGCATAGAAGGAAGTAGAGTAAAATAGGGTGGTTGTCCAATGGATTTTTAACTAGACAGTCTACCTAAGTTAGACTACCTAATAAAGGCATGAATACTTTTTATTTCATAATTCATACAATCTTTCTTTTAATATTTTACTGCTACAAATTATGGGAGTTATTAAAGCAACTGTGGACTATGGAGGTGGGGCAAGGGACTTAATTCTTCTAAAATTCAGTTTTATCACCTGGAATAGAGTGATTATATAAACTGCCTCAGAGCATTACTTTGGAAGTATAAATATATAAATAATATAATATTTATATATAAATCATTATCGTAATATCATAATTACAGAACTGGAGAACAAATTAGTGGTTGCTAGTGTTTATGTACTTGCATATATGTGTGCAAACACACACACAAACCCCCCCCCACACACACACACAAAATACCTAACCTAGATCCTGGTATGATTTTTATGGGTAGTACATAGTAGTCATTGTTTTAAATGGCTAGTATTATTCTCAATAAAGTTTTGTATGTTATGAATAATGATAGTATTAATAAATGAATACTGGGAGAATAAAAGGTAGTGGTAACACGGTCATGCTTTGAAGAATGAGCATGATTTTCAGAAGCAGAGAAAATAGTGAGAAATAATTTCAATCCAGATCAATTTACTGTCCTCTGTGCAGTTCCATGAACCTTAGCAATATCCAGGAAACAAAACAAAGGGATCTGTAATCATACAGAGCTGCACAGAGTACTGCTGCAGCAGAGTTCCATCATGACACAATGCATAACGCTATATATCACTGGAATTGAATTTACTTCATATTGAAAAAGTCATCCATGACATCCTCAATCACATTGATTCGAAAGATAGTAAACAGGCTTTTAACTAAAATAACTTATTATCCTAAATCGTCAGCCTCGAAAGTCACTAAAAAACAGAATCAGAAATGAAATGAGATGTGTTGAGATATGAGCAAATAATATAGTGTGATTCATTTTTAAAATAAAGAGGCTATTATCCAGCAACAGAGTGTATATGACAGATATATTTAATATGAGGGAATCTTAAAAGCAAAGCCAAAAATATACTGAAGCATAAAAGAGCTACAAATCAGATTTAAATTTATAGTTCAGTAATAAAAGGTTAATAGGTCAGTATAATATTACAAAAATGGAAGATCACATATGCAGAGATGCAATTTTATCTAACCAGAAAGTGTTCATGTTCCAAATAACCATGTTATTGTGTTCTGAATCTTGAATTAGTTAAATAAAATGTTTTGTTACAATTTATTTTTTATGTATGACATGTAACATTTATTCCATATTATATACTTTATATATTCTATACTTATATCTATTTCTATAATGTAATATTTTTAAAAACTCATTGTCCTTTCCCATGTTTTAGGCATTATTTGAGGTTTTCAAAATCTATAGTCTTCTTACTTCAACCTTCCAATTTCTGTATTGCCATTCCCATTTATAATCAAGGAGAATAAGTGTAAGAGCGGTTAATTATCTCGTCTTAAGTTTAGGTAACTTATTTTCCACTATAGGAAGAGATAAATTTCATAAAGAAAAAAAAATTACATGCCTCAAAAGGAGATGGGTGTGTATTTATATGATATAATGCAAATTGATACAAGTTCAACCTCAAAATGCAAACTTCTTTATATTTGTATATCATCAATGCATTCATTCATCTACAAAGTCATTTTTTGAATAACATCCCATATATTTCATGAGATAATATTACCTACTCTAGTTCCAAGAATCTTCCTTAAGTTATTAGTCACTCTGGGATTCATTTATGTATTAAATAAGAGTACCAACATAACTCATACATACTGTTGTGGTGATCAAAAAGATAATGTTAGAAAAGTCCTAAAATGGAAGATGCTTACAAATACACATTTAATTTGTAAAATATTATTATAATAGAAAATACATGTAATAAATTTGTAATTTGAAAAGTAATAAATATGAAGAAGAAAATGTTTATTTTCCCTTTCTGTATACTGTTTCATTATTACATCAGTTTTTAGTTTTTACTATATTCTAAAACTGCCCTGTACAACACAGTAGTCACTAGCTATATGTGACTGCTTAAATCCACAATAATGAAAATAAAATGCATTTCATTAAAATGTAACTCCTCAGTCAAAATAACCATGTTTTATATTTTCACTAGCCATATGTGGCATGTGGATATCTAACTCGACAGGTAGAAATAAAACATTCCTATCATTGAAGAATATTTTAAATAATAAACAAACAGTGATATTATTAAAATCTTGAGAAAAGTGTTAAGTCACCTATATTGAGACTTTTATATAGTCAAAATTACTATTGGAAATTCTTAGAGCAATTAACATTTTGGAGATTATAATTAAATTTTTGAGATACTTCATAATGTCTATTTTATGCTCCTCTACTTTGGAAAATACTGGTTTCTATGCTTAAACGACTATATCAAGTAGGTGGTGTGTGTTTAGGTCCATTTATTTTAGTTAAAATTGGAGGATTGTCTTTAAATACTGGACTCACAAAGAGTATGGAGATGATTACATTCAGAAAGTCAACAATAATTAACATGATTGGGAGAAAAGCACTTTTCTTTTTTCCTTCAAATTTTCACTTGGGGAAATTACTCTTTAACACTATGCACTTTTTATGGATTTACAGTAAATCCTTTCTCTTCTTTTTGTCTTTCTCCCTATTTTTTTCCTAATTACTGAAGTGATGTCACCCTTTAATACTTGATTTAGCTACTAATGACAATATGTATATGAACTCTCCAGAAAATAGATTCAGAAATGTGAAATAATTCACTTACAGACACACACCCCTTTTTTCTTAGACATTTTCACCTTACTTTTATACTTAGCTCTTCTAAGACAAAGTATTCGATCTATTCATAAAGTACCTTCCTTTTATTTTTTTTCTCTTCTCCCCTTCCCTATCCTCCCTCTCCCTCCCTTCTATCCCCTTCCTTTACCACCACTCCTCTCCCCTTTTCTCCTCTCCTCTTCTCTGGATTCCTTTCCCATCCCTACTGTCTTCCTTTGCTTCCCACGCCCCCTGTCCCCCTGCCAAGGGAAATAGCCTTGTAAATGACCTCTGCCTATCAGTAGGGTAGCCAAGTGGTGAAGGGGTGAATTGAATTAGGTTTCTCACAAAATGTTCTTCATTAATAATGCTTCCAAAAGTTGCCTACAAATTCTAAGCCTTAAGAATTCCCACTGTTTCATCAGGAGGAATAAATTTTACTTTTTTTTGTCTTCTCCAGTACATATTTGGTGTTCAACTCAGGGAAATATTTTGTGACAAAATATCAGCCTGTTATTCCAGAAAATTATTTTTAAAAATCTATTTAACAGGTTGAGATTTCTCTTATCCTTTAAACCTTATAAATTTATGTCACATGTACTACTTTACTGTTATAGCAATAGAAAGAGGAAAATACAAATATTTAGGAATAGTCTGCTGCTTGGACCTGGAAGCTGAATACAACTTTAAAGTATTTTTTTTCCTATATGGAATTATAGTCTTTGAAAATTATACTTGGGCCAGCAACTTGTATCTAGTGCTAGATTTTATCCTGAAATGATGATGTTCATTCTCTTATAAGGAGAAATAAAAATGCTAGGGTTTTATGTTAACACCATGCCTGGACACGAGAGTGTAAAACCCAGCTCTTACCTTCATGCATGCAGTAAAAATTATTCTCCATGGTTCCCGTCAGGATCAGGATTATTCTGGGACCTAACCTGAAATTATAGGCTTATTCAGCTTCTTCTCCTTCCCTATTTTGTACCTTCCACCCCTCAATTGGTTTCTTCTTTGAACACTTTCTGATATATCACTTGAACCTGAAACTTGTTCAGTGTCCACTCTATAAGAACTTAGCCTAAAATATTTGGTACTGGAAGTAGTTCTGGGAATCAAGTTCTAACATGGTGGTTGGATCACTTGCCATCCAGATAACCATAAAAACCCATTTCTCATATTAGATGAAGTTGTGAACAACCTGGAATTCTATGGAGTTATAATATTGATAAGAATTTTACTTAAGTTCAACTAGGATTGGATACTGATAGAAGAGGGTGCACTTATATATATTTAAATGTAATATATATCTACTTATATTTACATACTGCATTTGAGAGGTGTCATGAGGATAGTAATTATAAGAGCTCTGGAACTGGGTGTTCATTGCTTGGCATCATTCATACATTAAAGAAAGGAAACAAATGATGCTCCAGTAAGTCAATTACCAACTTAAGGCAAAATGTAAAAATGGATCTCATCCAAGGCATCATGTAAAAATATACAGATGACTAAGAGCTGAAAGGAAGATCACACTGAATATCTGATAGACTTTAATCCTCTGATAAAGCACCTGTGAATTGTGAGATGCATAAATACTGCATGGGGAGGATGCCTACTGTACCTTATAATACAACTTTAAAAACTCAGATTTCCCTGAATCACCTGGGAGTGGATTCAGAAGATGGATTTGGGGGGAAGGAGGTGAAAAAAATAAATACTATTGGGTAAGATAGAGTTTTTAATATGGAAATATTATCCCACGTTTCAGGATTTTGTATCCTGGCACAAACCACTGGTGTCACCTGTGATGTTCTGGTAGATGCCTCTGGGAGATCCAGGAAATAAGCAAGAGCATATTAGATGAAATAGAGTGGCCAAAATGGCATGAAAGAGTGTTGGTTTGAGAGGAGATAGAAATAGCAGGGATATCATGGTTCTGGATTCATACCTAGGCTGATTTGTCCAAAACTTTTTGAAGTCAAATGGGAATTTAGGTATTTAAATATTTATATAAAAATAAGGATACTGATGTTCCTTTATAACTTAGATTAGCATAATTTAGTTGTATATCTTCTGATAGTTCATCACGTCCAAAGACCTTTATTCCAATTTTTTTAATTTAATATTTATTGTATATTTTCCACTACCATTTAGTTCCCTTATACTTCCCAAAAATTAGTATGCAGAATAGCATATTACTAATTTAGGGTATGTCCTAAAGTTGAGGTTATGACATATTCCTTGGGAAAACATATGAGCAGACTTTTTCTTTCATTTATCAGTAACACAAACACTAACTTTTCTATTCAAATAAATGATTTTTTTATTACTGTAGGTTGCTATGCAACCTTACCAAAACATTTTAAATTGATGGATTTTCTTTTTTACATTTTAAACAACTGTGGGCAGAGAGAGTGTACTGTATAATCCTCTTACAATTATTTCTGAATGATACTCCCATTATGAAAACCTCAGTATAGACTACAATATAATATATAATAAATTTTAATTACACTTAATTTAAAAAAAAACTGTGGTGCATTTACAGAATGGAGTACTAAGTAGCAGAAAGAAAGAGGGAACTCCTGCCATTTGCGACAACATGGATGGAACTAAAGAGAACTATGCTTAGTGAAATAGGCCAGGCAATGAAAGAAAAATACCATATGATATCACTTAATACAGGAAACTAGTGAACAACACACACACACACAAAATGATCAAAACTGAACCAGAGGCATGTAAACAAGAAATAAACTAACAGTTACCAGGGGGCAAGGAGGGGGGAGAGAAAGGGGGTAAGTAGGGGAAGGGTTTAGTAAAGGAACTAGTATAAATAGCCCATAAACATGTACAACGAGTTGGGGATTGACTGTAGGAGAAGGGGTTGGCTGGAGGGGGGGGGCAATGAGGGGAAAAGTGGGGTAACTGTAATAGAAAAATAGTAAATAAATCAAAAGTTAAAAAAAAAGAATGAAGAGAGTTTAAGAGAGCTTTAGGAAAACATGAATTGCAACAATATCTGTATCATAGGGATAAAAAGAAATGAAATTTGCAATAGATCCTCTATTGGCATAATTTAAATATATATTTATCAAACAAAATTAAGCAAGAAAACTTTATATGAAATTATACAGTTTAACTTTATTCTTGACTTAATTTCCATTTCTGCTTCTTTCTTTTCATTTATAAAAATAAATCCATTTGGCATGTTCCTGTAAGATATAAAGGGGGAAAGGAAGACTCATTTTAGATACCTGAAAATAAATGTTATTTGACATCATCTATATGTGTGCCCACTCCATTTTGTTCTCAGACCAAGGTTGCTTTGAAGACATTTTTCACTGTAAGGTAACAGCTTTAATCACCATAATACATATTATGCTTAGTCACCTTAATACATACTAAACTGCTCTGATATATTTTTTACCGTATTTTTCCTGAGGTAGTGACCATTAAATAGACTTTTGTCATAAGACAGAAGTAGATGGAGATTATGCTATGTATGTATAATTTTTTTAATTTAAGTAATTAGAATTTCTTAAACATGGAAAATATCTAAATATGTCTCTTGATTTAGCATATATTGCTTATTCACATATTAAATTAATTATGCTTTATTTTTATCTAAATTTCTACATGTGCCAATCTAATCTATTGGTCTGAGATTAATAATTCTAAAAATGTCATCCTTATTCATTTCTGAGAACTATGTGTAGAACCATCCCAAATGAATTTAAAAATAGTTTTCTTGGGTCTGTCTGCTCAAGGCTTTTTACTTTCTTCAGTATTACAGTTTCTGAAATTAAACACTTCATGGAAGAGATGTTGACTACATGTAAATTTAATTTTTACTGGAATATTTATAAAAATTTTAACTTATCTCAGAATTAGAAATCACAATCGCTAATTCTACAAAGAATTTAACTAATCTATTATGACACAACACTTAATTGACAACTGCAAATTAAAAAGGGACCCTTAGAGTCTATAAAACTTACAACCAATATCTAGGACCAAAGTATACACCAATGACTGCCTGGGTTTAGGTTACCTCAGCTTTCTTCAAATAGCCATTTTAGTTACCTCCAGTTCTTAAGAACAGGCCACAACTAAAGTTTTACTCACAGTGGAGAAATCTTTTCTTCTCTTAGTTTCAGCCTATCTTAAAAGCAGACAGTAAAAACGTGTCAGGTAAGATTATACCATTTTTCTTAAGCTGGACTCCTGCTCTCTGGTGAACAATATTTATAAAAATTATATATGATAAACCCATATTTCAAAAAATACCTAAATCTCTATTGATTCATCCTATTTTAATTATAAAATCACATTTATCATATATTCTGAAATATTTTTTGTTTTGACTTTACTCCTAAAGCAACGGGCAGACATTTGCTTTGTATCTGGTAACTAAAAAGCTCACTTTTCATATTCCTTCCAGAATAAAGGACGGTGTAATCTAAAGACTAGTTACATTTTCCAGTACAGAACACAGAAAATAGTCACAATGTCCCATTGGCAGAATACCAACTCTAGAAAGCATGAGCTCATACCTCCACTGAACACTTTATTACACTTTTCTCCTGACTTCTTTGCTTATGACACTTCTGTGTCCTGGAATGCCATTAACTATCACCCTCCTCTGCCTGCAAAAGTCTGTTAAAGACCACCATCAATATCACAGAGGCAGTGAATCTCTTTAATCCTTACAAAAGGCAGTTCCCATTAATCTTAACTTATACAATTTTATTGTAAGTTCATACTATAAAGTACCAGATTACTTGATCTTTAAGACCCTGAACAAGCAAGACACTACCTAATTCTCTGGCCTCATGTCAAGTGAGAAATGAAGCTTAAATATTGCAACCTTCTGGCTTATATATCCCAACCTCACTGGCTTTCTTTCAGTTCCTTTAATTCCTCTTGCCAATTTTCTCTCAAGATATTTTGCTCATGCTTTTCTCTTACTGAATTTACTCTGGCAACTCTTTCATTGCTCTGAGAAGCCCTTTGTGATTCATCAGAGTAGATAGTTAGTCTAGTTATATAATCTTGTATTAAGCTCCATTTTTCCTTTATGCCATAAATAAAATTGAATAATTTTTGTACATGTGATAAACATCATTATAGTCTGAACAACTAACACATTTCTTGAGCTATCATATATGTTTAATAAATATTTATGGAATAAGGGAGTGCATGAATAAGTACATTATCTCATTTAACATAAGTTGTTTTATTGTTATTAAAGTTGGATATACTATATCTATGGATATTATGAAGTCCATATTTTTAAACTCCAGAGTACAGTTCTTTTCAGGAAAATATTTTAACTCTTCATAGCACTTCAGTAGGGTTAAGCAGATTTAAAATTAAAATATTAATAAGACTCATTTAAAGATTCTGTTGTCTATGTTATTGGTTGGAGAAGCCTTGTACTAGATATAGGGTTAGAAGCCTCACTGCAGTTGATTAAAGAAAAAATAAGTCAAATGAATGATAAAAGGCATTAGCTCAGAAAGTAGCTGAAGTCATGAAATATCATGTGTGTGTTTGTATTTGTGTATGCATATGCATGTGGGGATATTTATTTTTGAATGAGAAAGATGTAGACATGTTTAATGTTATCAAAATCAGTCAGTAGGGAATTTGCCATGGAAGATAGGCAAAATAATACATGCATATCCCCATAGAAGAGGAAAATTTTAAAATACATTTTTAAAAATTATGTTATAATTGACATACAATATTATATTAGTACAATATTATGATTTTATGTTCATGTATATTTTCAAATGATCACCACAATAACTCTAATGAACATCTTTCACCATACATAGTTATAATTTTTTCTAGTTATGAAAACTTTTGAGATTTACAATCTTACAACTTTCAAATGTGAAACACGGTATTATTAACTATAGTCACCATGCTGTGTATTATATCCCCATGGTTTATTTATTTTATGGGTTGGCCAAAAGGCCAATTACTTTTTTCTGTAAAGTAAAAAACACATATCTTATTTTCATCAGTAACTTTATTGATTAGGATATTTTGAGCATATTGGTATCTCCCATGTGGTATAATGTCGATTGTTCTCAGTTAATGTCTTGATTTAATCGCTATCAACTTCAACTGTTCTACCCAACATCAAACTGTCATCTAGTGAGAAATCTCCAGCATGAAACTTTGCAACTTACTTTTGATATATTTGATCAGTCACACCACTTTAGCCATCATCGGCAGCCGTCCGTCTCAAGAGACGATGGCGTAGCTTCTTGAGAGTCTATCTGCACCGCCGAGAATGGCTGTGCAGTCCGATTCGGGAGTGACAATCCCTGCCGCACTTGTTACAGGTGAAGGCAGATGGCTGTTGTTGCTGCTGTTGACACTGCTTCTGCCTCGATCTTTTCTGGACCGCCTCCTCCTTGCGCACAGCCTCTGCGCGTGACGTACCTTGCCTGACCGCGAGCCTCCAGGCTAGGCGGTCCTCTGCTTGAACTTCCCATGTGTTGAGATTGATGGAGCATTGTGTCATGTCCTTTTTGCAGATGTCTTTGAACCGCAGTTTTGGGCGCCCTGTCATCCTCTGGCCTTCTGCTAGCTCACCGTAGAGGAGGTCTTTGGGAATACGGCCTGCATCCATTCTTTTGACATGGCCGAGCCACCTGAGGCGTCTCTCACTAAGAACTGCATGCAAACTGCTCATGTTGGGTCGCTTCAGCACCTCAGTATTGGGAATCTTATCCTGCCAGGCGACATGCAGGACGCGTCGCAGGCACCTCATGTGGAAGCTGTTGAGTTTCCTTTCGTGCCTTGCGTAGGTGGTCCACGTCTCGCTGCCATAGAGGAGAGTGCTGAGTACGCAGGCTTGGTAGATGCGCAGTCTGGTTTTCTCAGTGAGGCTGGAATTGTTCCACACTCGCCGGTTCAGTTTAGCCATAACTGTGGCTGCCCTGGCGATTCTCCGGTTGACCTCCAAGTCGACTGACAGAGAGCTCGAGATGGTGGACCCGAGGTAAGTGAAGTCGTTGACAACCTCCAGGGTGTATCCGTCGATGGTGATGCATGGGGGAGTCCCCGTGCCTTGAGCCATAATGTTCGTCTTCGTCAGGCTGATGGCTAGTCCAAACTCCTTGCATGCATGGGAAAGGCAAGTGACTAGCTGCTGGAGTCCCTCTTCGGAGTGTGATGTCAAGGCTGCGTCGTCGGCGAAGAGCATCTCATGGATGAGCAACTCTTTGACTTTGGTCTTGGCTCGTAGACGGGCCAGGTTGTAGAGCTTGCCATCAAATCTGGTGTGAATGAAGACACCCTCGCTGCAGTCCTTGAAGGCGTATTGGAGGAGCATGGAGAAGAAGATTCCGAACAGCGTAGGCGCGAGGACGCAGCCCTGCTTTACTCCGCTGCTGACTGGGAAGGCCTCAGAGGTTGCGCCGTTGTAGGACACCGTGCTGTGCATGTTATCGTGAAAGGACATGACCACAGCAAGCAGGTGTGGTGGACAGCCAATCTTCCGTAGCAAGCTGAAGAGTCCGCTTCGACTGACCAGATCAAACGCCTTCGTGAGGTCGATAAAGGTGAGGTAGAGTGGTTTATGCTGCTCGTGACACTTCTCCTGCAGCTGGCGTAGGGAGAAGATCATGTCCACTGTTGATCGGCCAACTCTGAAGCCACACTGGGACTCTGGGTAGACGCGGGAAGCAAGGGTCTGCAGGCGGGCAAGAGCGACCTGGGCGAATACTTTGCCGACGACGCTGAGGAGAGAGATGCCCCGGTAGTTGTTGCAGTCGCTGCGGTCTCCTTTGTTCTTGTACATGGTGATAATGTTGGCGTCTCTCATATCCTGGGGGATGTAACCCTCCTTCCAGCAGAGACAGAGTAGATGGTGGAGCGGCTGTAGCAGGACTGGTTTCCCACTCTTTAGGATTTCTGGAGGGATTCCGTCGCTTCCTAGTGCTTTCCCACAAGCGAGGCGGTCGATGGCTTTGCCCAGCTCTGCCGCAGTAGTTGGGGTGTCTAGCTCCTCCATGACTGGTAGGTCTGGGATGGCGTTAAGAGCAGTGTCTGTTACGGTGTTCCTCGTTGCATACAGCTCGAGGTAGTGCTCGGTCCACCGCCGCATTTGCTGTTCCTGGTCAGTGATGACCTCACCTGTCTTGGACTTAAGGGGGGTGATCTTGGAGGGGATTGGGCCTGTTGCCTTCTTGATACCCTCATACATTCCTCGTGCGTTGCCTGTATCGGCAGCTTCCTGGATGATTCTGCACAGGTTTAGCCAATAGGTGTTGGCACAGTGGCGGGCGGTCTTCTGGACTTTGTTCCTGGCAGCCCGTAGAGCTTGAAGTGTACTGGGAGTGGGCGTGACCTTGTAAGCCAGTAGGGCCTTCCTCTTAGCCTCGATCACGGGTTCCATTTCTTCCCAGTGAGCCTCGTACCAGTCAGCGTTCTTCCGCTCTTTCTTCCCGTAAGCAATAATGGCGGAGTTGTATATGACGTCGCAGAGACATGGCCAATTGGATTCGATAATGTCATCTGCCGCCATTCCCTCGCCGAGTGCATCTTCCATCCTGTTGATGAATTGTTGGGTCTTAACTGGGTTGCTGGCACAACTGGTGTTGATGCGTGGGCGACCCTTCATCTTGGAGTGGTGCAACCTCTTCGGCGTTATGCACACCTTACTTACCACGAGGGCATGGTCCGTGTCGCAGTCTGCACTGTGGTAGCTGCGGGTGAGGAGGGTGCTGCCAATATCCGTTCTTCTGGTGATGACGAGGTCAAGCTGGTGCCAGTGGCGGGAGCGGGGGTGCCTCCATGACACCTGGTGGATCTCTTTGCACTTGAAGAATGTGTTTGTCACGCACAGGCCGTGGTGACACGAAAGCTCAAGCAGTCGCTGACCATTCTCATTGATCTTTCCTCTCCCAAAGTTTCCGAGGCAGGTGGGCCAGGCCATGTGGTCGGCTCCTACTCTTGCGTTGAAGTCTCCAAGGAGATAAAGAGTGTTACTTCTGGGGATCTTGGATAACGCTTCGTCCAGTGCATGGTAGAACTGTTCTTTCTCTTCAGTGGTGGCGCAGAGGGTTGGGGCGTACGCGCTAAGAATGCTGACTGGGCCGAAAGTTGTTGACAATCGGAGGGTAAGTAATCTCTCTGTGCCTCCTGTGGGTGGCTCTATGGAGTTAACAAGCGTGTTCTTCACAGCGAACCCAACACCGTGCTGTCTTGGTTGGTCCGGAGACTTCCCTTGCCAGTAGAAGGTGTAGTTGGTTTCTCTGATAGTTCCGTTGTCGGCCAACCGGGTCTCCTGTAGAGCCGCAATGTCGATGTTTAGTCGTGCCAGTTCCCTGTCGATGACGGCGGTTTTCCTGGCACCATTGATCCACGGAAGGTCTGCAGTAAGTCCGGGACACATGGTCCTGATGTTCCAGCTAGCGAGGCGAAGAGCTGGAGGCTTCTTTCTTGTTGTTTGCTTGGAATTGCCTGGTGCCAGTGTTTTGTGGCCCACTTTTCAAGAGACGCCTCTCTGATCCCCACGCACCCAGTGGGGCAGGTGAGCCATGGCGAGACGGCACCTAATTGGCTGGGGGCTGCCCAGCTTGAGGCGGGCGGTAGCTGTCCAGTGAGGTGCGATGACCTCTCCCACGATCAGAGGAGACCCCTGGCGCTCGTTTCCTTCGCCAATCGGATGAGCTTATAACCGGTAACTGTTTCCTCCCATGTTAAGTCGACATCTTGCGATGACGCTGGAGTGTCCTCTCCAGTGAAGCTACAAAGCCTGGGCAGGGTGATATGGAGGGCCAACTGTTGCCCATGCAGCAGACCCCCCCTCTCTTCGCAGCTGAAGGATCCAAGGGGAAAGACAGAGTCAATACAGCTTGGCTTCAGGTGCGCCGCAGGAGTTGCCGGTGTTGACTACAACGTCAAACCGCCTTAGGGACTCCGGCTCTGGATTTTCTGTCAGGGTTTACTCCCTTAGCCTTTCCCCTGAGGAGGTATGCCACAAGGCAGCGGAGGTTTTTTGGAATCAGAGTTTTCCTTCTCTGATGTGCCCTGACTGGAAGATCGAACCAGCAACACTTAGCTCGCAGGCCGACGCTCAATCCACTGAGCCAAACCAGCCAGGGGGTACTTTAGCCATACACTGCACAAAAAGTTAGTTCAAAAATAATGTCCAACTTTTTTAAAAGAAAGTTTAAGATAGTATTTATTAAATTTGTGCCTCTTTTTATAATTTTTTGATGTCATAGTGACTAATTTATACCCTAATTTTTCAGATTATCGAAGTATTATTTATAATCATCAGCAGTATTTGCACCCATGTTTATCCCATCTAAAGACCACATTAGAAATGTTTTATTCTATGCATTTCATAAAGGTGCCAATGCAAGCACAGCAGTGACTGAAAGAAGTTGCAGGAGGTGGTTTTCCCATTTCCAAAGTGGGGCTTTCAGTTTGCAAAATGAGCCAAAAGAGGGCCGTCCAAAAAAACTTGATTCTAAAGTGTTGGAAGCTGTTGTGACAGAAAATCCCACCATCACCTCTAGGGAACTTGCAGAACAATTTAACGTAGACCATACAACCATGCTACGCCAACTGAAAAGGATCAGAAAGGTTTCAGTAGTTGCAAAATGGATCGCACATGAACTGTCTCCAGAGAATCTGCAACAGCATGTTGTTTGTTGTGAATCATTGCTTTCATGACACCTTCAGGCACCATTTTTAGGTAAGCTTGTTACAGGTGCTGAGAAGTGTATCCTTTACCATAACATTAAATGCTGCTGATTGTGGACCAGTCAAGGAGGAAGAAGAGTTCAACAACCAAGAGGAGGACTTCATCCAAAGAAGATCATGTTGAGTATATGGTGGGATATGAAAGGAATTGTCCATTATGAACTGTTAAACAACAATCAAACAATTACTGCTAATCTTTATTATGAATAACTTTATCATTTTAAAGTAGCTTTGAACCAAAAGCAACCCTCCTTAGTCAACAGAAAATGTGTCATCTTCCATCATGATAATGCTCGTCTTCACACAGCTCGACTCACCAAAAATTTATTGAAAGAGCTTGGCTGGGAAATAGTGCTTCATCCTCCATATTCTCCTGACCTTGCTCCTTCTGATTATCACTTGTTTCGGAGACTACAGATCATTTTGATTGTATTAGGTTGACACTAAGAGAAGAGGTTGAAAATGAGTTGAATTAATATTTTGCTTCAAAACCTAAAGAATTTTACAAGCGTGGCATTTATAAGCTAGTTGACAGATGGAATGAGGTTCTAGAAAGCAAAGGAGGTTATGTTAATGAATATTTTCATAATCATGGGCTTTTTCATTTTTAAAATGGACCTCAAAATCAGACATTATTTTTGCACCAACCTTATTTTTGTGTGTGTTTCAGTTGCATTTTTACCTTTCTTGAAGTAATGAAGCATAATATGCTGAAAATGTTGATTATTTTCTTTTATCCTGTATAGTAAAATGTCCACACAAACATTTTCCAATATTGATGTTTTTTTAAATGGACATAGATATGACAGCTGTCACAATAAAATCTAATAAAATTGTTTCTAATGAAGTTAAAGACAACAAAATACTACTAGAACCATCTGATGGAAAAAAACAACCTTTTTGGCCAACCCAACATAACTGTAAATTTGTACCTTCTGATCATCTTTATCTATTTTACTTATTCATCATTCCTTACCTCTGGCAACAATCTATTCTTTGTATCTATTAGCTCAGTTTTTTGTTTTTGTCTTCAAATTACTCATTTAAGTGAGATCATACAGTATTTGTCTTTGATTTATTTTACTTACTATACTGCCCTCAAGGTCCATCCATGTAGCAAGTGACAAGATTTAATGGACATGGAAAACAGGGTGGGGATTGACTGTGGGAGAAAGGGTGGGCTGGGTGGAGAAGCAATGGGGAAAAAAATGGGACAACTGTAATAGAAAAACTAAATTAAATAAATAAATAAATAAATACATATATTATTTTATATTGTAGTATATCCATTCTTTTTCTAGCCTCATTTTCATGTTACTTGTCTTTGTTTTCTGTTCTTTTATATTTATGTTTCTCATTGAAGTATAATTTAGTAAGTATATTTTATTGATTATCTTGTTACAGTAGTCTCATTTTTTTCCCTTTGCTCCCCTCCGCCCAGTACTCCCCTTCCCTTCAGCAATCCCACCCCCCTTAATTCATGTCCAGGGGTCGTGCATGTAAGTTCTCTGGATTCACTCTTTCCTACATTATTCTTAACACCCTCCTGTATATTTCCTACCATCCAATTATGCTTCTTAATCCTTGAAACATGTCCCCATTTCCCCATTTCTTCCCCTTCCTCCTCCCAGTTGTTAGCCTTCCAAATAATCTCCAATACTATGATTCTGTTCCTATTCTGGTTTGCTTAGTTGGATTTTGTTTTTATTTTTTAGATTCACTTGTTGATACTTGTGAGTTTGTTGTCATTTTAATGTTCATAATTTTGATCTTCTTTTTCTTAAGTAAGTCCCTTTGACATTTCATATAATAATGGCTTGGTGATGATAAGCTTCTTTAGCTTTACCTTGTCTGCAAAGCACTTCATCTGCCTTTCCATTCTAAATTATAGCTTTGCTGCATAGAGTAATCTTGGTTGTGAGTTGTTGCTTTTCATCACCTCGAATACTTCTTGCCAGTTCCTTCTTGTCTGCAAGATTTCTATTGAGAAATCAGCTGATAGTCTTATAGGCATCCCTACGTGGGTAACTCTCTGCTTTTCTCTTGGCACTCTTAAGATTCTCTCTTTATCTTTCACCTTTGGCATTTTAACTATGATGTGTCTTGGTATGGTCCTCCTTGGGTCTATTCTGTTCACAACTCTCTGTGATTCCCGGAATTGTATGTCTATTTCCTTCACCAAATTTGGGTAATTTCCTTCATTATTTCTTCACATAAGCTTTCAATTTTTTGCTCTTCGTCTTCTCCTTCTGGCAGCCATATGATTTGGATGTTGACATATTTAAAGTTGTCCCAGAAGTTCCTATGCCTCTCCTCATTTTTTTCAATTCTCATTTCCTCATTCTGTACTGATTGACTGTTTATTTCTTCCTTATGTTCCAAATCATTGATATGAACCCCAGTTTCCTTCCCTTCACCATCAGTTTTGTGTGGGTTTTTCTTCATTTCATTTAGCATAATTCACTTCTTCCCTTATGCGTTTGCCATACTTAAGCGTAGCTGTGAAGCCTGTGAGCAACTTTATCACCAGTGTTTTGAACTCTACATCTGTTAGGTTGGCTATTTCCTCTTTGCTTATCTCCCACTGGAACCCTGATCTGTTTCCTCTTATGGGCCATACTTCTCTGTCTCTTCCTGTGTTTGTTTGCTTCTGTGTCTTAGGTAGAGCTGTCCCTCCTGTGATAAGGGGCGGAGCCTTAGGTAATTCATCAGTAACAGGAGACCTGTTTCACCATGTTGTGGCAATGTATGTGGGGTAGGGTTCTCAGAGGGAACAATACTGCTTGCTCAGCACTTGCCACTTTTTGAGGCACTTCTCCCACCTCCGTATAGGACTGGCACCTCTCTAGCTGTTGCTCTGGTCATTGTTCCCAGAATGGGTGGGTCTGTGGACATTCTAGGACATTGGGGGCCCTTTAAACAAGTGTACTCTACTGAGAGGCCAACCTTTTCGTCCTCTGCCCCTACCCCCACTAGCTTACACAGTCAGAAGCAATGAGGCTTTATTATCCCCAGCACTAGGACCATGAACTGTGTGGTCTGGTCTGGTGCTGGGAGTGCTCCCCAGGTGTCCCTCCCTAGATTTAAAACATGTGACCATGCTTTCGATTGGCCTGCTGCTGCTGAAGCCACCACACTGAATCTTCTCCATCCTGGCTCCACCCCTCCTACTTATCCAGATGAGTATTTCTTCTTTATATCTTTGTTTGTTGGACTTCCATACAGCTCGATTTTCTGGAAATTCTGGTTGTCTCTAGTTTTGAGGTAGTTGTATTTCTTCTTAGTTGTGGAGGGAGATGTAGCGTGTCTGTCTAGGCCTCCATCTTGGCTGGAAGTCTTATTGAAGTATACTTGACATACACCTTTATACTACCTTCAAGTGTTCAACATAATAATTTAATATTTATATACATTATGAAATGATCACCACAATATCTAGGTAACCTCCATTACTACACATAATCACATATATTTTTCTTGTGATGAGAACATCTGTGATCTACTCTTAGCAATTTCAAATATGCAATACCATATTATTAACTATAGTCACCAAGCTGTATATTATATCCTCATGATTTATTTTTTCTCTCTTGACTATTCTTGTTCTTTTAAAAAATCAGCAGCTCATGTTAGGAAAAATGAGTTAATAAAAAGTTTCAAAATAACTACTTTTAGATTTGACCATGATTATATTATAATGTTTTTATCTACTTGTATAACAAGTTCTGCTTTGTTTGTAAGTTATACTTAGGTAACCTTATGTACATTGTCATGTATTTATTGACAAAATAATAATACCAAATTCATATTTATATTCTGTTAAAATACACCTTAGTAAATTTTACTTCTGTCTATGGTAGTAATATTTTAAAACATTTTAAAGCAACTATGGGACTATATAATGAATGATATCTGTAGTCTAGTTTCTTAGAAATGTTTATGAAGATAAATATTATGTTACTGGCATGAAAATCTTTGCTTATTGAGTAAATAACAGGCAATCTTGCTTTTCTATGACAGGAAATCATTCTCAGATAACTCTCATAGTATAATTAAATCATTAATAAATCATTTTAAATAAGTTAGACATTCTTCCTTAACAATATAACTGTTTGCTTAAAGGAAATGTGCAATATTTTTTGTTCCTGCTATGGCTAGGAAAAAAAGTATTTATGCTATGTAATATAATTATCATAATAATATAAGAACAAATGAAGGTTTACACATAGAGGAAAAACTGATTAGGTGTGAATTATAAATTTTTGTGTTAATCCAACAGCATATTCCAATTAAATAGGCACTATGTTAGTATCAAAACATTTTCAGTGATCAGTATAAGATATGAATCCCATTTTTAGTTATTATTTCATTAAACATATCTGTTGTTTAATACATCAAAACACTTGCAGGCTTTGATATTCTTGTACTTTTTTTTATTTCTATACATAAAGGGATTGATAAATACAACTTACTTTGTGCTGTACTGATCATACACAAAATTATCTGAGTTCTCTGTGTTTTCATTTAAGAGTTATTGCAACACACTGGAATTATTATATTAGAGAGAATTTTGGGTAGACAGCATTTAGGATGAGACTCCGGTCAGAACCTTGAACATCATAGATTTTAGAGAGTTTGTCTACAATTAATTTCTCTATCTAGTCCTTAACTGACTTGGAGTAGAATCATCATATTCTTTGACACACGAATTGACATATTCCCTCCTAGATCATATACAAAATACACAATCAGTGATGTTTCCAAAGTAGCGCTATTGAAATCTAATCAGCAAAAAGGATCTTCATATGAATAAAAGTGGTAATTCATTACAAAAATATCTCAAAACATGTACTCTAGTTTTTATTCTTGTTCCTCACTTTAAATGATATTAATCTATTTCCTCACCAGTAAACAGGTACTTGCTACTCACATTTCATAAAAACTTGCCTAATTGCCATTACCCAATACTTCCCAAATTATCCCAAAATATTAAAGATGTGAGGTTTTTCTAAGATTCCACATATTTCAGCACTTTGCCTCTCAATATATTTAAGAGACATTGTAATATTCATGTAGTGCTATTATACTTAGTGTCAATTCTTCCATTTCTAACCAATATAATAGTTTACATTCCTCCTTTTCTTTATTATAATATAGTTCTAAAGCTCTATATCCTGGGGCATATATTACTTTTTGATAGCTATATATATAGTTTGTCTCAAAGAGAATTTTTTCATATAAAATTTTGACAGATAAATAACATGGCTTACAATGCTTTTACATTCAGTTTCCTAAGCTAGAGTTCCATTCCTTCTTATTCAAAACACTTTTTATAAAATAAAAAAATAAATATTGCAGTATCACTTTTGAGAAATCATTCTTTTTTTTCCTTGCCACTCTCTACAAGAGGCTTATTCATAACTTGCTGCAGAGCTTTACGCATTATGAGGCAGAGAACTCATATCAAGTCAAGTAAGGAAGACAGCTGAATGATAAACAAAAAAAGACCATTAGTGTAGCACTTCAGTTATGTATTCATTACGTCTTAATAAAATGTTTTTAAGAAAACCACCATTCCCCTAGTAATCTAGATAAATGTAACCTTTACTTGCCTCCCTGAAACAATTTCATTTTTAAAGTGATGATATATCAAAACCATTTTTCATTGTAATGAAATCACTATGAAACAAACAGTATTTTAAAAACTAGGCTACTAAATTCTTTTCTCCACTTTTCTTTTCCTGTCCAAACAAAAAGAAATACACCTAAAATTGTGTAATTGGGCAGTTTATTCTCTGGTAGGTAAGATTCCTATTTCAAAACTAAAGACATAGGATCAGAGATAGTGACTCATTCAAGATGGTTCTTTACTAGTACACTTATCATGGTTTGGCTCAGTGGATTGAGCGTCGGCCTGCGAGCTAAGTGTCGCTGGTTCGATCTTCCAGTCAGGGCACATCAGAGAAGGAAAACTCTGACTCCAAAAAACCTCCGCTGCCTTGCGGCATACCTCTTCAGGGGAAAGGCTAAGGGAGTAAACCCCGACAGAAAATCCGGAGCCGGAGTCCCTAAGGCGGTTTGACATTGTAGTCAACACCGGCAACTCCTGCGGCGCACCTGAAACCAAGCTGTATTGACTCCGTCTTTCCCTTGGACCCTTCAGCTGCGAAGAGAGGGGGGGTCTGCTGCATGGGCAACAGCAGACCCTCCATATCACCCTGCCCAGGCTCTGTAGCTTCAGCTTCACTGGAGAGGACACCCCAGCGTCATCGCAAGATGTCGATTCAACACGGGAGGAGACAGATACCGTGTCACTCCCGAGTCGGACTGCACAGCCATTCTCGGCGGTGCAGATAGACTCTTAAGAAGCTACACCATCATCTCTCGAGACGGACGGCTGCCGACGACGACGACTGTATCACACCCCCTGGCTGGTTTGGCTCAGTGGATTGAGCGTTGGCCTGCGAGCTAAGTGTCACTGGTTCGATCTTCCAGTCAGGGCACATCAGAGAAGAAAACTCTGACTCCAAAAAACCTCTGCTGCCTTGCGGCATACCTCTTCAGGGGAAAGGCTAAGGGAGTAAACCCCGACAGAAAATCCGGAGCCGGAGTCCCTAAGGCGGTTTGACGTTGTAGTCAATACCGGCAACTCCTGCGGCGCACCTGAAACCAAGCTGTATTGACTCCGTCTTTCCCTTGGACCCTTCAGCTGCGAAGAGAGGGGGGGTCTGCTGCATGGGCAACAGCAGACCCTCCATATCACCCTGCCCAGGCTCTGTAGCTTCAGCTTCACTGGAGAGGACACTCCGGCGTCATCACAAGATGTCAATTCAACACGGGAGGAGACAGATACCGTGTCACTCCCGAGTCGGACTGCACAACCATTCTTGGCGGTGCAGATAGACTCTTAAGAAGCTACACCATCATCTCTCGAGACGGACGGCTGCCGACGACGACTGTATCACAGGATTTTTAAAAATATTATATTTAGTTATGTATCATGGACTTTTTGCTATATTGTGGGATTTTGTGGTACCGTATACGTATGTTGTTAAAGTTGCATAGGTTTAAGAGTGTAGAATAAATGTAAGGTTCCTACTTTGTGGGGGCTCTAGAACATAATACTTGCAATAAGTGAGGGAATACTGTATTCCAAAAGGAACACACCATCCATCTAACTGCTCAGGTTCTGCACCTGGTGCTTCTTAGATTTGTACCTCACCTTTCTCTGCTTACCAGGGAGCACATGAATGCCTGATCACAGCAGAGAAATTGTGGATGATCCATGTTAATTGTGTATTTGGCCAAGCAGAGGTAACACAAACTCTAGAGGGTGGGAGGGAGAAGGAAACAGCCTAATTTTCATTCTCAATCTTTCTCTCTCAGTTTCACCTCCCTCCTCCCTTTGTCTTTGGACAGAATGTCTAGTAATAAACTGAGTTTTCTGCCAGTAACTCTTGTATCTAATCTCAAATCATGTATATTTTTTCTTTCTGTTGCTATTTTCTAAGCTAGTTCATCATACCCAGTGTGCGTTTTCAGTCTTCTCATTAATATGTAACTAATTCCCTGCTTGAAATTCTTATGCTTAAGTACATATGTGTATTTCCAACATATTGCCTGTTCTCTGACGCATTGCTTGTAAAATAAAGGCTTATAATGAAGATCCGTGTTATATACCACATAGTGGTCAATCGATATTTTTTCATAAAAATCTCAAAATTTAATAGTAACAATGAATCTTAAACCCATGTTTTATACACCTATCATCCTGAATATGATATTTAAAAAGTATCTACAGTCTTTGTTAGATCTAATGATATAATTTACCTGTCACCTTTATTACAAATTCTCTCTTCGTGTCAAATTGGAATCTGATCTATTTAGTTTATATACATTACTCTTTGAAGTCATAGACTGAAGTTTAAAGAGCCTACATACTATATTATATAACCTTATTTTCTTCATCTGAAAATTGGGGAAAATACTGCCATAGAGATTTTGCTAAAATAATTAAAAGAGAGAAAAAACCTTAAATTATCTAATTGTTAAGGGAAATCTCAATTCTCTTACTCTCTCCACTCTTTATTCTCCCATTTTTCATATACTAGTTTGTTGAATTTCAAAGAATATCTCTCACCTTTCATTATTTAGTTAACACACTCCAGATTATTCAAACATTCCTGAGTATATATATATATACTGTGATAAACATATATATTTATAAATATATAAATATATATTTAAAATTTTAGACTATCATTCATTGATCTTATATGTAATAGTTCCATTTTGTTGTAATAACTCTTCAATGAAAACACCTAGATTCAAATAATTATGTGTATGACCAGAAGAGAGCAAAGGAAATTACATTTATGAACTCATTCATTTATAAAAATAAAAAAAAGTACAAGAGTATATGACAGAATATAATGGAACAACCTGCTGTTTGTCATTAAGTCTCAGGTTTAACTAATTATCAGATAACATTCTGATTTCAGAAATGCTAATATTGAAAAAAATGAGTAAGATATCATCAAGATTAGGATCCATCCTGATCTTAGAAATAATAAAGTGTGAAAACATGGCTAATTATGTCATGCCACAGATGTTTCATACTTCAAAGAATTTATCTAGGTAATGGTAGTGTGTTTTACATTTAACACACCTGTTCTTATAATAAGGTAAAGTCACATGGTAAAATTATATCTTTATATTTCATATTTTTATGTTATTATGAATAGTACTTTTAAATCTACATTTCATTATGTCAGTTGTAAGTATAGAGAAATAATAGCTACATCTTGTTCCTCCTGTTGGATCAGTATAATATTGTCAATATAATGGATCAATGTTTTTATCTACAGGATAATGTAATTGTCTAGATATTTTCTAACTAAATTATGACAATGTGTTGAACAGATATTGTCTATCAGAATTACACCACACTGAGCTGAAATGGCTGGGCCTTTGTATTTCTACTTTGCTCAGCCATGGAATAAGAAAGGGTGTGACCCCAGGCAGCTGATGTACATACTAAAGGGACTGACAGGTACAGGATGTCTGTTGACAGCATTCTTTGGGAGAGGACAGCAAGCCTTGAGGGAAGGTCAGGGCAGCCCATCTCTTTGTCTACCACAATTTGAAAACATTTTGGAGCTTCATTTCTTTCCATCTGGATTTCATCTCAGCAAAATGCTGGCAAAGACTCTACTCCTTTTCTAGCATCAACTAAATAAGTAAAACATACTATGATAACCCTAAATATTTATATCAGATGCCACAATTAAAACAAAGATTACGTTTTAATGTAGTCATTTTTTAATAGATTTTATTTAATTATTTTAGAGAGAGGAGAAAGGAGGGAGAAAGAGAGGGAAAGAAACATCAATATGTGAGAGAAATATTGATCCATTGCCTGTCACACAACCTGATTCTGGGACCTAGCTCACAGTCCTGGCATGTGCCCTGACCAGGAATCAAACTGTCAAGTTTTGGTTTGTGGGAGGATGCCCAATCCACTGAGCCACACTAGTGAGGGCTGATATAGTCTTTATAATTTAAAATATAATTATAAACATAAGTGATTTCCTTGATGTCATTTATTGTAATGTTTGTTTTAGAAATTAATGTCATGAATTTTATTTTACCTTTAGAATTAAGCTTCTTTTTTATTTGAACTTATTACTAAAAAGTAGAAGGCTATTGTAAAGTTTGAAATTGTGAAGAGATAAATAAATAAATAAATAATGAAATAACTAATGAAATAAAATAAACAGAATAATCTTTTGTGTTACAAACAGGCTTTTATGTTTATTGTAACCAAGGAAAATAGGTTTTCAAAACAGAAATGTGAACCAACATTATACCAAAAAAATTAACCACAACTATAATGGATTTTCTATGGATTACTGAAAAACTCTGTCTCATGTTCACTTTTTTATTCACTGCTTGTGATCAATTTGAATTTGGAAGCAACTGGAGAGTTCAAATAGTAAATGTCTTACTAGAGACATTTTTTCTCTCCTTCGATCATCTCCAACTATACCTTGAACTCATTATTTTATATATAAAAAAAAGATTATTATTGTAAACCCTTGGGTCATTTTCCATTTAAGCTTTGGTCAGCTGTCCAATATATTTGATATGTTGCTTTAAGTCTTTTCTTTTTTTTAAATACCCTGATATAACTCATTTTATATTTTTATGGATTTTTAAATTTATTTTTTGCACTAATGATGGATAATTGAATCATAGTTGAAAATGGATTGTGAGTGAAAAATCAATCAAAGCACACTAAATTTTAATTGAATGGGTGTAAAGGGACAAGGAAAAGAAAAAAAATACAAAAGTGACATTAACTAAATACAAGAAATAATGCAACTCTGGTATTTTAAGCAAGGTAAAATAGCCTACATTATTATTTTTTTTCAACAGAGAGCTACTTAAGATATAACATAATCAAGTAAATATTATATAACTACTAGAAGACTATGAGTGGTCTCAAGACAATATTAAATAGAGCCTAGTTTATAAGACACCTTATATTGCCAGATCATTCTTAGATATGTTTAATTAATTTTTGTGATTTAAATGAGATCACAGCTTTGTGTCTAATATCGCTCTTCTCCATCAGCTGGAACTTAAAAACTAAGTGTTATTTTATCACGCTCTTCTAAATCACTTTCATCTGTCTCTTTGACTTTGCTCTTGACCAGTGGCAAATCATTGCCAGTTTGAGAATAAGCCAATAATGAGAACTTTGGAATTTTGTAGTGAGCAATTTCTCCCAGGAATCATTACTTGTTGCCTTGGAAATATAGCTCACCAACTTCATCTTACCTCCATAATTTTGTTGTTTAATCTCTTAGCAGTTTACATATTTACCATGATGTCAGATAGTATTATGAAAATTTAGGGCAGCTGAAGTTTTTGAGTATGGGAGTGTTCATGGATATGTGTGTATATAAATATTGACAACCCACAACTAAAGGTATAATGGCTTTATAAAGAAGAAGTGCATGTGCATTTATTAAAATAAATTAATGTTTGTAATCTAACACTTATTAGATTATTAGTAATAATAATAACCTTATTAGCAAAAGAAAAGATTCTTAAAAATTACTTTTCAAAAAAATTACATGATATTATGCCCAAAGGGAAAAAGATGATTTATTATACTAATGTAATTATTTACATGAGCTATCCCCCTTAATCTTATTTGTAAAAGTAAATGAATGCAGAAGATAAACAAATGGGACTGCTTCAAATTAGAAAGCTTCTAAACAGCTACAGAAACCATCAGTAGGATGGATAGGGAACCTACAATATGGGAGAATATTTTTGCCAATGATACACCTGATAAGGGTTTCATCTTCAAAATATTCAAAGAACTAATACAACTCAACATCAGGAAGACAAACAATCCAATTAAGAAATGGGCAAAAGACCTGAATAAACAGTTCTCCAAAGAGGACATACAGATGGCCCATAGACATATAAAAAATGCTCAACATCACTAATCATCAGAGAAATTAAAATTAAAACCTCAATGAGATATCACCTTACACCTGTCAGAATGACTATCATCAATATATCAACAAACAAGTTTGATGAGGATGTGGAGAAAAGGGAACCCTCTTGCACTGTTGGTGGGAATGCGGACTGGTGCAGCCACTGTGGAAAATGATATTAAATATCCTTGAATATAAAAATGAAATTTCCTTTTTCCCAGCCATTCCACTTCTGATAATATGCATGTAGCCTAAGAATCTCGAAACACCAATACAAAAATACATATGCACCCCAGTGTTTATAGAAGTGCTATTTACAATAGTCAAGATTTGGAAACAGCCTAAATGCCCAACAGTAGTGAGTGGATAGAAATGCTGTGGTACAGTTACTATGTATAATGTAGCAGTGAAAAAAAAAACACCTTATATTTTGTAACAGCATGGATGGACCTGGAGAAAATTATGCTAAATGAATTAAGTCAGTCAGTGAAAGACAAATACCACATGATCTCCCATATATGTGAGAGCTCCCTAATCACCCCTACTAGCCTTAGAATGTGTATTCAGCACATCTTCCCCTCTCACAGAAGCTGTTCCAATGATACAGCCTTGAGTTAGAAATGTGGTGATAAAACTATTGGACTGGGAATGTGACTGAACCCATTTAAGAACTCCTGTGTATGTGACTGAATCCAGTTGAAACTTCCAAATATACTTTTAAGATTCTGACAAGTAAGTGCCAAAAGTATTCATCTTGAACCCACCTAACACAAGCGTCATATGTAAGTTTCCTTGCTTATTAAACCTACCACCTACCAGTCTGGAGTTGTCTGCTTTTTTCTTAAGTCTATTCCTGACTTTTGCATATGGGTTTGGGGAGCATATTTTCAGATTTTATCCAGGAAGCTCCTGAGGAGTTACAACCCAATTAATGATGTTTCTCTTGAGGGCAGGAACTTCATTACAGTAGAGGAGAAGCTAGACAAGTCCTTTTAACTAAAAATAATTTCAACTGGATAAAATTTTAAAAAATGGCTATTTGGAGGTTCTAAAAACCAACCAAAGAAAGAGCAAACTGAAAATAATTTATTCTTAGGAAGCAACTGAAATTTTGGTAGGAATTGTGAGAATCAATAAATTTGTTGTATAAAGCTCTTTCTGTGCCCTGCCTCCACCAATACTGACTAAAACAGAAGGGGCTCACGTAATTTGCGGTGGAGCTCAAAAAACTTCATGCTCTGCTAAATTTTCAGGAACAACCATAATTTGGGAAGAAATGGCAGAGAAGACTATAGACTCAGACCAGCTGAACATGCAGTTCTGGTCAGGACAAGCAAAAGATCAGCGGAACAGGCAGAAATATGAGATCTGGACAAGGAGACAGATACAAGAAGCACTTAACCACAACCATATGTGGCTAGCTGACTAAAAGGCTAATTGTATGCCCTAAAATAAAATATTTAAATAGACCATAATAATAGGGCTTATGTTTAGAGATGAAATTTATGAAGTGGAAAACACTTTTATGATAGTGAGTTTAAATAAATATAAACATTGGTTTTTTGAAAGAATAAGTACATTAATCAACCTGTGTAATACTAATTAAAACAACAACAGTCTCCAATGTCATGAAAGAAAAAGGGTAACATTATAGATCATGATAAAAAGATAAAAAGAACCATAATATTTTTATGTGGACACATTTAAAATGAATCTAAAGTTTCAGGTATGCAAAATGAGTAAGTTCTAGATATCTGCCATACAACATAGTTTCTATATTTAATAATATGTATTTCTGAATTAAAAGTTTATTAAGAGAATAGATTTCATGTTAAGTGTCCTCACCACATATACATATAAAATAAAACCAAAGATACACAATAAAACTTTTGGCGGTAATAGATATGTTTATCACTTTGATTGTAGGGATAACAGGTATACACATACGTCCAAACTCATAAAATTTTATATATTAAATGCATTCTGTTTTTTGGAGTATCAACTGAAACACCATAAAACTGTAAAAATAGAAGAAAGAAAACATCAAAATAAAATGGTAAAATTCTTTGAAAACAACTACATAAAACTGACACAAGAAGAAATAGAAACACCTACTAATTATATATCTATTTCAGAAATTATATGCCTAAATAAAAACTTTCCATAAAGAAACTGCAAGCTCACATGTTTAATGCTTAATTTTCTAAATATATGAAAATGTGAATACAAAAAGAACTGTTATTGAATCCAAAATTATAGTTTACTACAAATAACTTCTTAATTATATTACAATATAAACACAGAACTTATACTTTATAGAACTGATGGAGGTTGTTCTCTGGTATCTCATATAATACATGATTTTTTACATTAGGAAAATCTCCTTCTGCAAGTAGTTACCTGTCAGGGTTCTTTTCATGTATAATTTTTTAATATATATTAAAGTATACTATTAGTTACAGAAAGGCTTATTACATTTTTTTAATTTTTATCAATATTTATATTTTACTATATTTAAGAAAATAAATTACGATTTTCCTATTAAGTTTTACTTGTGTTAAACCATGAAGAGTGCTCTCATCTAGTTCACCAGTGACTTCCAGGATTTTAAATTACAATGGTCACTTTACAGTCATTATCTTTCTTGATCTACAAGCAGCATGTGACATAGTTGATCAATACTGCTTTTAGACCTCATCTTTGGTTTATTTTTCTTTTTAAATAATTTATTTATTTATTTGTTTGTTTGTTTTATTTTTAGAGAGAGGGGAAAGGAGAAAGAGAGGGAGAGAAACATCACTGTGTGGTTGCCTCTCACTGGCGTCCCCAACTGGGGACCTGATGTGCAACCTAGTAATGTGCACTGACTGGGAATCGAACCAGCGACGCTTGGCTTGCAGGCCAACACTCAATCCACTAAGCCACAGCAGCCAGGGCCTTGGGTTATTTTTCTATCTCACCAATACAACTTTCTCAGATATTTTTGCAAGTTCTTTTTTTTGTTGTTGTTCTCATAATTTTTAAAATATAAGAGTATCTTGTGAGCATCAATCTGTTATTTTTTTAATCCTCACCTGAGGACATGTTTATTGATTTTAGAGAGAGTGGAAGGAAGGGAGAGAGGGAAGGATAGAAAAATCCATGAGAGAGAGTATGCACCTCACTGGGGACTGAACTTGCAACTTAGCATCTGCCCTAACCATGAACCGAAGCCATGACTAGGTAATAACTAGGTAATGCTTCAACAAACTGAGCCACACCGGCCAGGGCCAATCTTTTTATTTTTCTATTCTCTGTCTTTACTCACTGACTTTGTAATATGAATTTAAATAACATTTATATAACCATGAGTCCCAAACTGCTCTTCTGTAACATTTGTCTGGTATGGTACAAAAGTATACAATGAGACTCATATAACATTTGCCTATACTACATTATAAGATTTTCTTTCTTTCTTTTTATTGTTGACACTATTACAGATGCCCACCTCCACACAGCCCCTGCCCCCAAAATGTATTAACATAATAAACACATATAAAATTTATTATACTGGCATATTTGCCATGTATACCAAAAATATGGTGGATGGCCAAAATTAAGTTTAAAATTCTTGGATTAATTCACAGTAACAATAGGGTTTTTTGTGCTGGTCTCAGCCTATCAATAGCCAAAATCATGAATAGAACAACCCTTGTTGTTCTTATTATAATTGAAAGATAACCTTCATCAATACTCATTAAAAAACTTTGAAAAGACACATGTTTATTACTTACAAGATCTGAAATTTCACAGCACACCTGGGTCCTCAAGGTCAGGTTATAGGGAAAGAGAGAGAGGGAGAGGGAGAGGCCTAGGGTTCTACTTATTTTGGGGGGCAGGACAGGGATCTATGCATTTCCCAGCTCATTCTTTATTGATGAATTTAAAATATCAGAGCGGGAAGTTAATGCTCAGGAAGAGAAAATAAACAAGTAACCCAAAGTGTCAGTTATCAAAATTAACCAAGATCTCTAAGAAAAAGAGCCTCAGTGTGAGGTAGAAGGCTGATTCTTTACTTAGCAGTGTGGTTGGCAATATGTTTATTTAACATAACCCTCTTGAAGTGAATGTCTTTTTGATATATTGTGAATGATGATGTAATCAAAGCTTAAGTCAGGCACTTGCATTGCAAAATAAGAAGAAAAAAACTCTCAAGTCTTACACTACAAGGCGTATTTGAGGCATGGCTCTTTGGACTATAGGAGATGATTTCCCTTCCCACTATAGCCTTCCTCCTGCTGAAAAACTGTTTCACATACATGTGTTTGGGTATCCCTGAATAGAAGGACAAACTCTATATTCCCTGCAGTCATTGCTTGGTTATCTTCTGCAGATTGCACTGACAGAAAGGTTTACACAGGGGTTGTAATTTTTCCTGGGACAGTTTGGCAGAATACTGTGTCATTCTAAATGCCTGAAACAGGGTTTAGAGGGTTTGCAAGGATTTTATTTGGACATGGGCCCTGATGGCTTAAACTACATGTTCTAAGAGGTTTTATTTGTCAAACAAGAAATAACTATGTCCCTCAAGGTATTTTCTTAATTTTATTGAATTTATTGGGGTGACATTGCTTAATGAAAATTAAATAGGTTTCAGGGGACAGTTCTATAATACATCAACTGTATTTTATTGTGTGTTCACCACCCTAAGTATCTTTCTATCACCATTTATCTCTCTCTCTTTTACCCTCTTCTACTTCCCACCACTCCACTTTCCCTCTGGTAATCACCATACTTTTATCTGTGTCTATGTTTTTTTTTTTCTTTGCTTAAAGTAGTGCCTTATATTGAAATCTTTCATGGCTGTCCTGTCTTCCATACCCGAGGCTTGCCTATCCAAAGGGCTACTTTGTCTCTGTACCTTGATGCCCAATACTGAGCTCAAATTCAAAACTCGTCAGTCCTAATATTTTGGATAGTCAAAGTCAAAGTCCTGAAAAGAGCTCACAAAACCTCAAATGACCTGGCTTCCCTTGTACCTATTACATTACTTTTCTCTCTTCTCACTCATTCACTCCATGCATACGTGCTGTCTTAATGCTCCTGTACTCACCAGGCATATTTTTGCCACAGTGTCCTTGCTCTACATCCATACTCTGTCTAAATTAGGAGAAACAGCAAAAAGTAAAGGGAAAAAAAGCCCAATATAAAATATAAAGTAATTAACAGAATCAAATTCAGGAATGACCTAGAAGTTGGAGTTATCACATAGGAATTTCAAACTATATTTGTATATTTAAGGACCTTCTGAAAAAGATGGATAACATGCAATAGTGGCTGGGGCATTTTAGTATAAATAAATACAGATTTAAAAAAGGTCAAATGATAGAATTTAAAAAATACATGATTTTAAACTTTATAAGTTACTTCCTTGGACACAATAGAAGATCACACTCAGGTGAAGAAGACAATAAATTAACTAAAAAATAGACCTATAAAAATTATCCAAACCAAAATGCAGAAAAGACAGTGAGAAAACTTTGATGCATGCCGTACAAGAGCTATTGAGTGACAACAAATGATCTAATGCATATAATTAAAAATTGAGGAGATAGAGCAGAGGGGACAAAAAATTTATTAAAATTTAGATAAGAATATTGCAAAGTTATTGAAAGACACAAAAAAACATATTCAAAAGCTCTGAAATCCAAAAACAAAGAAACACACAGAGACATCCTAATCAAAATTAATTTTAAAATTCTTAGCTATTTTTTAAAGTTTTTTATTTGATTTTTGATTCACATATTCTGTTAGTTTCATAATATATTTATTTACAAATACAAGTAAATAAACATACATGCTAAAATCACATCATTATCTTTTAATTATCAACTAGGCAAAAGATGAATTCAAATTACTAGACCAATATTTGCAGTAATTCTTCTAATAAATTATTTTTAATATTCATAGTGTTAATTAAATCTAAACAAACTGACAAGAAAAACAAAGCCATATTTAGCAAGATGATGTAACTTAATTATGAAAAATTTTTGACCCATTCATATATGGTTTATTTATTTGGTGAGAACTTGGTGATGTAGTATTTGTAGGTTTTCATTAATCATAATTATTTTTGACCATATTATCAAGTATAAGAAAATAAAAATGCACGCAGAAAAAAGTCACCATCAAAAAAGAATCTTTGTATGGAATATCTTTCAGAAGAGTATATGTCATTCATTTTCTTTCTTTTTTTTTTTAATGTGTTTTATTGATTACAGTGTTACATTTGTTCCAATTTCCCTTCCCTCTGCTCCCCTCCACCCGGTGGCCCCCCTCCCTCCCCTTGTCCCCCACTTTTAGTCCATGTCCATTGGTTGTGCATATAGTTCTTCTCAACCTCTCTCTGTCTATTCCATTCCCTCCTATGATGTTTCTTAATTCCTATACCATCTCCCTCCCTCTCCCCCTTCCCCTTCCCTGCTGACCTCCACCCAATATGCTCCCCATACCTATAGTTCTTTTTCACTCTCATTGCCTATTTAGTTTGCCTTTGTTTCAATTCCCTAGCTTCTGTTGTTGTTTCTTGTGATGCAGTTTTCATTTTAGTGTTCATAGTTTTGATCCTCCTTTTTCTAAACCAGTCCCTTTAACATCTCATATAACAGTGGTTTGGATCTAATGAACACTTTCAGTTTTATTTTGTCCTGGAAACACTTTCTCTGCCCTTCTATTCTGAATGACAGCTTCGCTGGATAAAGTATTCATGGTTGTAGGTTCTGGATTTTCATTACTTTGAATATTTCTTGCCAGTCCCTTCTTCCCTGCAGGGTCTCCCTTGAAAAGTCAGCTGATAGTCTAATTGGGACCCCTTTGTACATGATTCTTTTCTTCTCTCTTGCTGCTTTTAAGATTCTCTCTTTATCTTTAACTCTTGACATTTTGATTATAATGTGTCTTGGAGTGGTTCTCCCTGGGTCCAGTTGTTTTGGAACTCTCTGTGCTTCCTGGACCTGTAAGTTTATTTCCTTCCCCAAGTTTGGGAAGTTCTGCTTTATTATATTTTCATTTAATTTTTCAATTTCTAGGTTCATCTTCTTCGCCCTCTGGCAAACCAATGATTCTTATGTTTGGTCTTTTATAGCTGTCCCAGAGGTCTCTGATCCTCTCATCATTTTCCTTGCTTCCCGTTTTTTCTCTCTGCTCTGGTTGACTGTTTGTTCCTTGTCTATGTTCTGGTTTGTTGATTTGAACTCTGGTTTTTATTTCCTTGTCATCTGTCTCGTATGTGGTTTTGTTCCTTTCAGTATGAGTGTTTTTCAATTCTTTCTCATCTTTTTCCAGATCTTTTGTTAATTCTGTAAGCCACCTGATAACAATGGCCCTGAACTGAGCCTCTGACAGGTTTCTTATTTGTTCATCTGTCAGGTTCTTCATCTGTTGCCTGGTGAGCTGCACCACCGGGATTTCTATAGTTGTCTGCCTCATTTTGACAGATGCGTTTTGTTTTCTTGGGCCGGCTATAGGGGGCAGTGCCTGTGTACTCATTACAACCCAGTGACCGGCGGCAATCCGCAAACTTTTTCACTGCGCTGTGGCCCTTTGTGGTCACTACCCAGTAAACGGCAGCGGACCAGCAACCTTTTTCGCCGTGCCGTGGCGCTTTGTGTGGGGGTGGGGGTCCAAGATGGATTCCTGCAGTTATTCTTCTAGGAGACCGGGATCCGTCCTCCCACCCTCTGGGTCTCACCATTCGGCAATGTGGTGGTTGCTCTTCCCAGCGTTGGGGTCAGGAGCTGCTGGGGTTCGACTGCAGCTGGGATTGCTCTCCCTGCCACAGTCCCTGGTGCGACTGCAAACAGCACCACCTACTTTCACTCTTACCTGCCCAAAGAGCGCAGCTGGTTTATAACTTTGTACGTTGGGCTTCCGTGTAGTTTTATTTTCTGGAATTTCTAGTTATCTTTTGTTTTGAAGTAGTTGTATTCCTCTCTAGTTGTAGAGGGAGACTGAGCGAGTCTGTCTAAGCCTCCATCTTGGCTGGAAGTCCATTTTTCTTTCAATATGCACTAACTGGTAGGTGACATAACACTGACACAGTGCTTTCAAATTATCTACCATATTTAGATATTCTGTAATAAAATAATGGACAGTATAATATTAAATAAATTAAAAAAAAATTAGACATGGACATAGCAGTTTTCTGTCAATGTACACTTTTTGATATGACAGTTTTAATCTTTCTAGTGGGTGCCCATAATAGATGTTTGGAGATGCTGTCACAAAAAATAACCTCAACAACTATTTGTTTAAATCAGTAAAGACATAAAAATGTAAAATGCTTATAAGAAATTAGGTAATAATACATATTAAATAATTAAGTCAATCAAAGTTTTAACTATTGGTATTTTCCTCCACCACCTTCAATGAAAAAATATTTTGATGGACACTCACATGTTAATAAGTAAAAATAATTATTAATTTTAATAAATTAATATTTTGAGGAATTTTATTTAAATAATAAATATTTTAAAACAATTTTCTTAATATAAAATCTACAACCTTAAATTACTTATAAAATATTATAGAATTAAAAGGTGGATTGTTTATAATAATATTTTAAATGAGCTGATATGAGACCCAAATTTGTTTTGTTCCCAGGCCATATTCTAGTTAAAGTTAGCTATTTGTAAATTCTTTACTAATATTTTAGTCAACCTTGGCAAATTATCAAATACCCCCAAACGATCCAAAAATTAACTTCTCTAACTAGAGTGTCTATACGAAAAGCAGCTTAAGTTTTTGGAAACTATAGGTTAATTATAACAGTCATAGTGTTAGGAGATAGACAACCTAACAGATACAGAATTCAAAACACTGGTGATAAAGATGCTCACAAGCTTGACAGATACACTTGAGTGTGGCAAACACATAAGAGAAGAAGTGAAGGCTATGCTAAGTGAAATGAAGGAAAATTCACACAAAACCAATGGTGAAGGGAAGGAAGCCAGGGTTCAAATCAATTATTTGAAACATAAGGAAGAAAATAATAGTCAACCCATACAGAATGAGGAAGCAAGAAATTTAAAAAATGATGAAAACTTCCCAATTTTTGTGAAGGAGATAGACATACAGGTCCAGAAAGCATGGAGAGTCCCGGGCGAGCTGGACCCAGAGGGCACTACACCAAGACACATCATGAGTGAGATGCCAAAGGTGAAAGATAAAGACAGAGTCCTGGGGGCAGCAAAAGAGAGGCAGAGAGTTGTCTACAGTGGGGTACCTATAGGACTATCAGCTGATTTCTCAGAGGACATTTTGCAGGCAGGAAGGGACTGGCAAGCAGTATTCAATGTGATGAAAAGCAACCTACAACCAAGATTACTCTATCCAGCAAAGCTATCATTTGGAATAGAAGGGCAGATGAAGTGCTTCCCAGACAAGGTGAAGCTAAAGGAGCTCATCATCACCAAGCCATTATTATATGAAATGTCAAAGGGACTTACTTAAGAAAAAAAAATCAAAACTATGAACACTAAAATGACAATAAACTCACAAGTATCAACAACAGAATCTAAAAAATAAAAACAAAATCCAACTAAGAAAACCAGAATAGGAACAGAATCATAGGTATGGGGATCATTTGGAGGGTTATCGGCTGGGAGGTGTGAGGGGGAAAAATGAGGAAATGGTGCAGGGACTAAGAAGCATAATCAGTTGGTACAAAATAGACAGGGGGATGTTAAGAACAATATAGGAAAGGGTGAAGCAAAAGAACTTATATGCATGACCCATGGACATGAACTAATGGGGGGATGGGATTGCTGGAGGGAAGGGAGGTACTGGGCAGAGGAGAGAAAAATTGAAATACTGTAACAACATAATCAATAAAATATACTTTAAAAAATAAATAAAGAGAAAAAAGAAAGCATATATAAAAATTATGTAATAGTTTTATTTAAATAATATGCTTAATTATCATTAAAAATCATTCTACTTATTATTTTTATTATTATCTCCCTATATGTAATACAAATATTTCTTTCTTCATATAATAAATTTTACATTTTTTGCCCATTCTTGAAAACATATTTTAAATTATCTCATTACGTTTATATCATTAATACCTCTTCATATTTTTAATAGAATTAATTCATTTATTTACTTCTCTCTGATTTGGCACATTAAAAAACACACATTTACATAATACATACCACATTATTTGATAAGGTTTAACCAATTCATTCTCAAAATGTTACTTTTCAATTAAAACAATATATATCAAAGATATTATAACTGACCATTAAATCTGAATTAACAGCAAGGTTATGATTAATATGAAACCTAATGTTTTACTTTTAAACCTTTTATTTTAATGTATTTTATTCATTGTCCCCTTATATACCTCTCCCCCTGCCATCACTACACTGTTGTCCATGAGTCCTTTTCCCTTTTCGCTCAATTCTTTTACCTCTTAACCTTTCCCCTGCCAAGATGTCATCCTACTCTCTATTTGTGAGTCTGTCTCTATTTCACTTGTTCACTTTGCCATTATATTTGACTTATTAGTGAAATCATATGGTATTCATCTTTTTCTGATTAGCTTATTTCACTTAGCATAATGTTCTCCAGGCCCATCAACACTGTTGCAAAGGGTAAATTTTCCTCTTTTTTATCGCCGTGGTATTCCGTTGGGGAAATATCATATAGTTGTTTCCTCCACTTAACTGCTGATGAACACTTGGACTGCTTCCATGTCTTGGCTATTGTAAATAGCACTGCAATGAATATAGGGGTGTTTATGTTCTTTCGAATAGTGTTTTGGGTTTCTTTTCTGTAAAACAAAAACACACCCTGGCTGGTGTGGCTCAGTGGATTGGGTGCTGGCCTGCAAACCATAGGGTCACTGGTTTGATTCCTGGTCAGGGCACATGCCTGGGTTGCGAGCCCGTTGCCCAGTTGGGGATGTATGAGAGGCAACTTACTGATGTTGCTCTCATGCATTGATGTTTCTCTCCCTCTCTTTCTCCCCTCTTCTCTAAAAGTAAATACATAAAATCTTTAAAAAAATAAAAAGAAAAACATATTTTCACCAATAACTTTATTGAGCTGGATATTTTTTGTATGTTGGCTACCTCCCATATGGCATAATGTTGATTGTTCTCAATTAATGTCTCAATTTGATTGCTATCAACTTCAACTGGTTTATCTAACCTTGGAGCATCATCCAGTGAGAAATTTCCAGCATGAAACTTTGTAAACCACCCGTTGACACATTTAATAAGTCACCTTCTCTATAACCGGCATAGATTTTTTTATTTTATTTTTTTGCGTTTCAGTCGTATTTTTGCCTTTCTTTAAATAATAATGCATAATGTGCTGAAAATGTTGATTATTTTCTTCCATCTTCAATATTAAAATGGCTACACAAAAGTTCACCAATTTTGATTTTTTTTTTTTTAACGCATGCTGGTATGACAGCTATCACAATACGATCTAACAAAATGATCTCAAATGAAGTTAAAAACAACTAAGTGCTACTAGAGCAACCTTACAGAAAAAATCACACAATTTTTTTGGCCAACCCAAAAAATGAGCCCCTCTAGAGCTCATTATTGAGTCAGTGTTGACAAAAGGGTGAAACATTAAGAAAAGTAAATCACAGATATTACATAGTAATATGGGAAGAATTTGTATAATAAAAAATAATCTCAACTTCAAAATGTGGCATTTTCCTCAATGCTCTTTGAGAGGTAAATAAATATTAGGGTGGCAAAATTAGGTTTACAGTTGTATCAAAATAATTTATTCTTGTAGTATTTATTAATTATTGAATAACTTTCTAAACAAAAAACTATAAACCTACTTTTGCCCCACTGGTATATAGGGTTATATTAATGAGTATCTCAATATTTTCACTTAAGATCTTTGGAAATTCTAAAATTTTATTAACTAGTATCAAATGGAATCCATATGTACTCAACATTCTGATTAAAAACATGTTTAATTAAAAGGAATAGATTCTAGGCCACTAAAGTCCTATCTACTTGTTTGGTTGATACCTATTGATTTTCCCAAACTAACATTTTTGTATTTCCAACCAAGCCTATATAATTCAGTTGATTTGGGGTTATTCCTTCCTTTTTAACATAGCACTATAACTTAAGCTATGCCACTATAACTATGTTATTGAGAACCATACATCTTAGGTGGAGAGTAACATGTTTAGACCTGAGTTTCAAGTTTGAGGAATTGTTATCAGTTGCACTCTTTAGAACAAATACCATGTGATCTCTCCTATAAGAGCAATTTAATGAACAAAACAAACAAATGAGCAAAATAGAACCAGAGACATGAAAATAAGGAACAAACTATTGTAAATAAAATATTTTAAAATAAGTTTGTGTATAAAATATTACTTCACTTTAAAATTTTCATAGTGTAAAATACTGAAAAGTAAAGACAATTTATTGTGTAAAAAAGAAATCATGATTTAAAGTTAACTGTGTTTTTGCATTGATTTGCTCAGACTAGGAGCGTTTAACATTTTCTGTCAATTTCATATCTGATTTGGCAGAACATTTACTCCTGTAATCATTAACTCTTAAAAACATAACAACATAGACCTTTGAATAGCCATAGTTTGACAAAAGATATAGTAGTTTTTATTTCGGTGACTGAGTTAATTTTAGCTATAATTTATTAAAATATTTAAATGTACCAATAGTGTTTATAAGTACATTTGCAAAATGTTTTTTTGTGGCACTTACAGTTCAAAAGCAGAAAATCATTTTTGCTCCAAAACAAAAATATTTTTAAATGCTTTACTTATATAACAATTTGTTCCCTCTTTCCCTTCCTTTCTTCCTTCTTGCTTTTGTTTTCTTTTTATCCCTCCTTTTATCTCTTTTTCTGCTTTAATTTCTTTGAAAAAAATTCTTTTTCTTTAATCTTTTGGCAATATTTTTTTTTTGTCTTCTAGAATATTATGTGACATTTCTTCTACAGGTTCTTATATAATTACTATGGAATTGAGTTTAAGCTCTATTATATTACCCTAAGCCTACATTTCAATTGATGTCTCTTGTACTAAATTCTTATTGGTCTTTATTGCCCATGAACACAAAATTTTGAGCACATTTAGGTAAGGAATAGGTTGTACTCGCCATTTTACTCATAGACTGTGTAATGTTGTATATTCAATAAACATTTAGTCAATGATTTTAGTATGCATTTGTACTCTGAAACAAAATAGAAATTTTCTTCATTCTTGTCATGAGATACTTGCTAAAACGACAATTATGGGTACACAAATTCATTATTGGTGACACAATTTTGAATTTTTTAAAAATATGCATATATGTTTTTTCATATTGAGAATGACTTCCCTCTTTGATAGAATCTTTAAATGTCTCTCTTCACTGCATCAGTTTTCTTGTTTTTTTTTTGTAGGGAGTGTATTTAGCCCATATTTACTGATTTTTAATAACTAATAATTTAAAATTTAAAAGCATATAAATGGTGTTTAAGACTTACAATGTTTTAGATATGATTTCAATTTTTATGGACATCTAAAGTGATAGATTTCCTATCTGGCTATATTCTTAACACTCAGGTCCTTAAGAACAAACATAATGAGTAATTTTCTTCAATATTATATTCACAGATGTTTGTATAGTACTGGCTGAATGACATAGAGGTTTTAACAATAATTCAATACAAAAAAGAATGGATGTTTAAAATAAATACTTTTACAGAAAAATATTTTTCATTTTGTCATATATTCATATAGATAATGTAGCTAGGCATAAGTATGTTTTATTTTTATTTTTTAAATTATTTTATTTTTTGATTTTTCAATTACAGTTGTCCTATGTTTTCCCACTTTGCTCCCCCCCACCCAGCCCACCCCTACTCCCACAATCATATCCCTCCCCGTTGTCCATGTCCATGAGTCTTCCATACACATTCTTTTAATAAACCCTTCCCGCATTTATTAACCTTCTCTCCCTCCCCCAGCCCCTTTTGATTGTTATTCTGCTCCTTATCCTATTTAGTTAGTTTGTTTATGTTGTTTTTTAGTATCTTGTGTTAGTTGATATCATATGGTATTTTTCTTTCTTTGACTGGCTTATTTCACTAAGCATAATTCTCTCTAGTTCCATCCATGTTGTCGCAAATGGCAGGAGTTCCTTCTTTCTCTCTGCTACATAGTATTTCATTGTGTAAACATACCACAGTTTTTTTGATCCACTCATCTACAGATGGGCACTTAGGCTGTTTCCAGCACTTAGCTATTGTAAACAGTGCTGCAATGAACATAGGGGTGCATAAGTTCTTTTGAATTAGTGTTTTAGGGTTTTTCGAGTATAGTGCTAGCAGTGGAATTGCTGGTTCAAAAGGCAGTTCCATTTTTAGTTTTTTGAGTTAATTCCATACTGTTTTCCATAGTGGCTGCACCAGTCTGCATTCCCACCAACAGTGCAGTAGGGTTCCCGTTTCTCCACATCCTTGCCAGCACTTGTTGTTTGTTGATTTGTTGATGATGGCCATTCTGACTGGTGTAAAATGGTATCTCATTGTGGTTTTTATTTGCATCTCCCTGATGGCTAATGATGTTGAGCATTTTTTCATGTGTCTATGGACCTTCTGTATAGCCTCTTTGGAGAAGTGTTTGTTCAGGTCCTTTGCCCGTTTTTAAATTGGATTGTTTGTTTTCTTGATGTTGAGTCATATAAGCTCTTTATATATTTTGGAAATCAGTGCCCTCTCTAAGATATCATTGACAAATATTTTTTCCCATATGGTTGGTTTCCTTTTCATCTTGCTGATGTTTTCTTTTGCTGAGCAGAAACTCTTTTGTTTGATGTCATCCAATTTGTTTATTTTTTCCTTTATTTCTCTTGCCTTAGGAGATGTATCTGTGAAAATATTGTTACTTGAGATATCTGAAATTTTCCTGCCTATGTTTTCCTCTAGGACTTTTATGGTGTCACAACTTACATTTAAGTCTTTGATCCATCTTGAGTTTACTCTGGTTTATGGTGTAAGTTGGTGGTCTAGTTTCATTTTTTTGCACATCCCTGTCATGTTCTCCTAGCACCATTTGTTAAAGAAGCTCTTCTCACTCTATTTTATGTTCTTTCCTCCTTTATCAAATATTAGTTGACCACATATTCCTAGATTTATTTCTGGGCTCTTTATTCTGTTCCACTTCTCTATATGTCTGTTCTTATGCCAGTACCAGACTGTTTTGATCACAGTGGCTTTGTAGTATTGTGTGATGTCTGGTATTGTGATTCTTCCTGCTGTGTTCTTCTGTCTCAAGATTGCTTTTGCTATTTGGGGTCTTTTTTGGTTCCATATGAATTTTTGGAATATTTGTTCTAGGTCTGTGAAATATGTCATTGGCATTTTACTAGGGATTGCATTGAATCTGTCAATCGCTTTGGGTAGTATGGCCATTTTGATGATGTTGATTCTTCCCATCCAAGAACATGGTGTTTGCTTCCATTTTTTTTGTATCTTCCTTAATTTCTTTCTACAATGTTATATAATTTTCAGAGTACAGTTCTTTTATCTCTTTGGTTAAGTTTATTCCTAGGTACTTTATTTTTCTTGTTGCTATAGTAAATGGTATTTTCTTTTTTGTCTCTGTCTCTGATATTTTATTGTTGGTGTACAGAAATGCCTTAGATGTCTGTATATTTATTTTGTACCCTGCTATTTTGCCAAATTCACTTATTATATCGAGTAGTCTTTTAGTGGAGTTTATAGGGTTTTCTAGGTATACTATCATGTCATCTGAAAATAATGACAGTTTTACTTCCTTTTTCCAAATTTGAATGCCTTTTATTTCTTTTTCTTGTCTGATTGCTGTGGCTAGGACTTCAAACACTATGTTGAATAGGAGTGGAGAGAATGGGCACCCGTGTCTTGTTCCTGATTTCAGGGGGAATGCTTTCAGTTTTTGTTGATTGAGTATGATGTTGGCTTCCAATTTCTCATTTATAGCCTTAATTATGTTAAGGTATGCTCCCTCTATTCCCATTTTGCTGAGTGTTTTTGTGTTGTATTTTATCAAATGCTTTCTCTATATCTATTGATATGATCATGTGATTTTTGTCTTTCATTTTGTTTAGGTGATGTATTATATTTATTGATTTGTGAGTACTAAACCATCCTTGCATCCCTGGGATGAATCCCACTTGATTGTGGTGTATGATCTTTTTGATGTATTGCTGGATCCTGTTTACCAATATTTTATTGAGGATTTTAGAATCTATGTTCATCAGTGGTGTTGGCCTGTAATTTTCTTTCTTTATTGTGTCTTGACTAGGTTTTTGGGGTTAGGATAATACTGGCTTCATAGAAAGAGTTTGGGATTTTTCCCTCTTCTTGTATTTTTTAAATAGTTTGAGGAGGGTAGGAGTTAGTTCTTCCCTAAATGTTTTGTAAAATTTGCCTGTGAAGCCATCCGGTCCAGGGCTTTTTGTGTGCTAGGAGATTTTTGATTACTGTTTCAATTTCCTTCTTTGTTATTGGTCTGTTGAGACTTTCTACTTCTTCTTGATTCGGTTTTGGAAGGTTATATGTTTCTAGAAATTTTTCCATTTCTTCTAGGTTGTCAAGTTTCTTGCCATACAGTTGTTGTAGTAATTTCTTATAAATCTTTCTATTTCTGTGGTATCAGTCGTGATTTCTCATTTTTCGTTTCTGATTTTGTTTATTTGGGTCTTCTCTCTTTTTTTCTTGATGAGCCTGGCTAAAGGCTTGTCGTTTTTTGTTTATCTTTTCAAAGAATCGGCTCCTAGTTTTGTTGATCTTTTGAATTCTTTGTTTGGTCTCTATCTCATTTAATTCTGCTCTAACCTTGATGATATCCTTCTTTCTTCTTGCCCGAGGCTTTGTTTGTTGTTGTTGTTCTAGTTATTATAGCTGTAGGCTTAGATTTTTTATTTGAGATTCTTCTATCCTTTTCAGATATGCCTGTATTGCAATGAGCTTCCCTCCTAGCACTGCTTTTGCTGTGTCCATTAGGTTTTGGGCTGTTGTTTGTTGATTATCATTAGTTTCCAGAAATTTCTTATTTCTTCTTTGATGTAATTATTCATTATTTAATAGCATGTTATTCATTCTCCATGAGTTTGGATGTCTTTGATTTTTTTCTCTGAGGTTAATTTTTAGTTTTAAGGCATTGTGGTCTGAAAAGATGCTTGATATAATTTTAATTTTCTTGAATTTGTTGAGGCTTGTTCTGTGTCCTATCATGTGGTTTATCTTTGAAAATGTCCCATGTTCATTTGAAAAGAATGTATATTTTGCTTCTTTGGGCTGAAAAGTTTTATATATATATATACACATATATATATATATATATATATGTATATATATATATCAGTTAAGTCCATGTGGTTTAGTGTGTTATTCAATGACTGTATATCTTAGGTTTTCTTTGCTTTGAAGATCTGTCTATTCTTGATAATGGAGTGTTAAAGTCCCCTACTATGAGTGTGTTGCTGTTAATATCCTTCTTGTGGTCTTCTAGTATTTTCTTTATGTATTTGGGTGCTTCTATATTGGGTGCATATATGTTTATCAGTGTTATATCTTCTTGATGGATTGTTCCCTTAAATATGAAATGTCCTTCTTTGTCTCTTTGTATTGCCTTTGCTTTGAAATCTGTTTTGTCTGATATGAGTACTGCTATCCAAGCTTTTTTTTCATGTCCATTTGTTGGAATACATTTTTGTATTTTTTTACTTTCAGTCTATGTAAATCTTTTGTTTTGAGGTGTGTTTCTTGTAAGCAGCAAATATGTGGTCCCATTTTCTTATTCATCTCATTACCCCATGTCTTTTAATTGGAGCATTTAATCCATTTACATTTAAGGTTATTATTGACTTGTATTTATTCATTTCCCTTTTTACTTGTGTTTCTCTCCTCATTTTTTCTTCTTTTTCTTAAAATATTTCCTTTAGCATCCCTTGCAATGCTGGTTTGGTGGAGATGTATTCTTTTAGTCTTCCTTTGTCTGGAAAACTCTTTATTTCACCTTCCATTTTGAATGAGAGCCTTGCTGGGTAGAGTATTCTTGGTTGTAGGCCTTTGTTTTTCATTGCTTGAAATATTTTTGACCATTCCCTTCTGGTTTATAGTGTTTCTGTTGAGAAATTGGTCAATAACCTTATTGGAGCTCCCTTTTATGTTATTTTCTGTTTTTCTCTTTCTGCTTTTAGGATTCTCACTTTGTTTTAGAATGTTGCCATTTTAGTTATGATGTGCCTTCAAGTGGGTTTTTTGGGATTCCTCTTCATTGGAACTTTCTGTGCTTCCTGAACTTGCATAACTTTTTCTCTCATCAGGTTAGGAAAATTTTCTGTCTTTATTTCTCCTATCAGCTTCTCTATTCCTCATTCCTCTTCTTCTCCCTCTTTAATTGCGATGACTCGGATGTTGTTTTTCCTCATGCTATCCTGTAATTCCCTTACATCTTCTTTGTACTTTTTCAATCTTTTTTCATTTTGTTGTATTGTCTGGGAATTTTTTTCTACATTGTCCTCTAACTCACTGATCTGATCCTCTGCTTTGTTTTTGATTGATTCCACTGTTTTTTTAAGTTCAGAGATTGTATTCTTCATTTTTTCCTGGTTCTTGTTAATAGTTTCTATGTCCTTTTTTATGCTGGTGTAGTTTTTGTAAGTTTCCTGTAATTTTCCTGGAGGTGTTGGTAACTTTTTTGGAGGTTGTAGTAGTTGTTTTGGAGGTTGTCATAGTTGTTTTTGAAGTTGTCGAGTATATTGAACTTCATCACCATCATTGTTTTGAATTCCATGTCTGACATTTGGGCTATGTCTTTTCCATCTATCTCTCTTTCTGGGGATTCCTCTTTTCTTTTCGTTGAGAGGTTGTTTCTGTGTCTTACCATGTTGGATTCTTCTTGTTTGTTTTTGTTTTTTGGGTTTGTCTGCTTTGACTTCCCACCTTTGTGGTATGAGATTCTTTATAGGAGATCTGGGGGTTTCAGTGGTGCAGTCTCTTTGATCTCTTGAGCCTGATGTTCTTGGGTTACCCTTTATGTCATTTGTTTATGCTCTCTGGTTATATTTCAGATGCTCTTTGTTGCGATCTTCCCTCTGGCTAGTTGATTGAGAGTCACACTGTGCACTTTGGTTGAGTTCTTTTGTGGAGATGGTGTTAAAAACATGAACAGATAACCCAGGCAGGAATCCCACATGCTCAAAAATATCCCCTACCCTCTATCCCGCTATCGCCAACAAATGAGCCAGTATTAATATAAATGTAGAGAGGTTAGGGCTTTTATACTATAGGAAGAATAGATAAGAGTTGTTTTTAAAGAGGAAAAATATAATTTTCAGGAGAGGGAATGATAGATTAGTAATAGTAACAAGTAGTGTTGAGACTATGCAAGATAGTAGGAAATATTTACATTGTATGTTAATAATAATAAAAGAAAAAGAGGAAAGAATGCAGAATATAGTAAGAAAGTGAAATTGTATAGTATTAGATTTATAGAGTAGTTATATTCTATTTATTTAATGTGAAAGGGAGGCTAAACAAAACAGACAAATAATAAACCAAAATTAAAGAGGAAGAATGAGAAGGAGAGATGGTATGAATCCAATTAAAGAGCTGGTTTTTAAAAAAAAAATTTAAATAAAAGTATAAATTAAAATTAAATTTAAAATAAAAGATAAGAAATTTAAAAAATTAAAATAAAGTAAAATATAAATAAAAAAACTAAAATATAAATAAAAATTTTTTAAAAATACAAAAGGAAAGTTTTTACTCAGTTCAGCCTTATTGTGTCATCTTCTTTTTCTGGATCCACAGCTGGTCTAATGAGGTTGGCCAGAGGTTCCTGATCTTTGCAGGGTTGGCACCTGTTTAGAGCCAGCCAGGGTGCTTTTGCGCAAGTGCAGGTGTGTGCGCAAGCCTTAGGCCTGCTGAGCTGCGCCCTAGGAGTTGGTCTCTTACCTTTTAGGGCAGGGCCCTGGACACTTGTGCACAGTGGAAATGAGCGTCTGTGAGTCACTGCCACCCGCTGTTCCCACACCGCAGCCACCCACCGTTCCCACTCCCGCCTGGGTGGGCATGAGCAGAGCCCGTGTTAAGTGCTCTGTGCTCTGGAATGGTGTCCACTGGAGCTGGCCAGGGCTGTCTGTGCACGGTCTTCTGCGTGCCCAGCGGCCCTCCCTGTTCCCGTTGGGGCACTGATCTTGTGTCTGTTGGGGTGTGTCCGAGCGGCACCCAGACGCATGGCCGGTGAACTGGTTGCACGCCTTGTCCAGTGTATGAGGGCACTTCCCTGTGCGCACCTGCGCTACCCAGGGGGTGGGTTGGGGAGTGGGCAGGCACACTTCTGCGCCTGCGCTCCTCAAGAATGTCCTATCACCCCCAACATTTCCTCCCCTCTCTGCAGTATACAAGAGAAATAAATAAAGGAAAATCACATTCTCACATGCACAGCAGTACGCTGTTTTTTGTCTTTCAGAGCCAAATGTCACCTGGTCCTCTCCTGGCTCTGCCAGCTAGCATAGGTTCATTCTCCTACCGATTCCTCTCTGAGGAAGCCTGTGGTCACTAAAAAGTCTTTGTGTACTTCCAGCCGCAGCTCAGGGAGCCACCCCAGTCAGAAATCATGTCTCGTCCCTTTTTCCTCCACTATCCTCACCAAACAGGATGCTCCCAGATGGTTTTCTCTAATCCAGCAGTGCCAAGGCTCGACTCCTGCCAGTGTCCAGCTGCTCACCAAGATGTTCTGTCTGCAATTAGCCCAAACTACAGACAGGTCTTGGGAGCCAGAAAGCACAGCCTCCCCTCACTCCTCCGCCATCTTCTCAGGTCTCCCATATATGTTTTAAATCATATATATTAAATATCTAATAGTAAATCAAAATTCATTATATAATACAATCATTTAATAATATATAGCACAGGAGCCTTCATTTAAAAAGGAGAGTTCGAATCTTGTTTTTTCAATATAAATATAATATTATACTGATCCACAATAATTTATATAATGTTGTTGATCTTTTGCCATGAACCCAAAGAAGTTTCTATAGGGATATAGTTTTTAAATAACTTGTTTTGATCACAATTTATTATTTTTGCTACATTAACCTATTGTATAACTTGGTGCCTCATTTCATCTATTCCATCCATAAATATTATCATTAGAATTAATGATTATTCATTATATGGAATGAGACTGAAGAGGTATTTGTTAATTAGAGGCTAGTAATAATTTGACAATGCATAATTAAGTTAGTATTTAAGATCGCTTGGTGTCTGAAAGAACATTTTGAAATAATTTTATTGATATATTTTGTTAGCAAGAAAAAAATTCATAGCATTGTCAAATTTGCTTTTAAGATATATTTAAATTCAGAATGACATATAGTAAGATTGGTTTCTACAATATTTTCTTTAGCACAAAGTAAATTACAGTAAACTCAGGAAGTCCAGATGCTCAAAAAATGTAAACTGAGTAAATAAATACTTACTGTTAAATTGATACATGTGTGCATTTAGAAATTAGAAGTAATGTGAAACAGCTAAATAATCAGTAGCCATTCAGGTATTTATATAGTAATATTAATGTCAAAAAGATGAACAGTTGTAAAACTGCCACAAAACAATATATAATTAGAACTGACACATACACATAAACATGCATACACACACATATACATATATGCTCTTGCTGAATTTTTTTAGTATAACATTCAAATCATCTGAAAATATCCTTCTGTTTTTCTACCTTATTTTTTAGCATTTAATCTAAGTTACATATTCTTGACTCAAATTTAGATGTCCTCAGCTTTTTATTACCACTCACACTCTCACTTCTTTTTCTACTCTATCTATAACAAATAATCCAATTTTCTAAGTGTTTTCTGGCTAATTTCCCCCTGGCTGTGTCCTTTGCTGTTTCCTATGACTACGACAATTTTCTAAACTGTAACTTTTACAGCATTTTTTTTTTCTTAAAAGTTTTCTCCGGGTTAATTTTACTTTAGAAAGCTCAAGTGGATGAAAAACACTCTTCTACTGAAATGTGCATTTTTTTAAATTGCAAATATCTTTATTTTAATTATTTGAAAGACAATAAGTGGAAAATATGTGTAGTAGAAAGGGTTAGGTGCAGAGAGGAAGTTCCTGATTAAAAGTTTTTTGACATTAAAGGAACTTGTGATATCTACTACCCAAAGGATTTTCAGAATTGAAAAGATTCATCTCTCTGATAGATTAGGTGCAATTTTGCCTGGAGGTATGTGAAAAAGATATTCCATGTTCTGTTATATGAAATAAGGAATAATAGGTTTTGACCCTTATAAGCAGTTCATTCCTTTTTTCTATTCTGAAATTTTGAAAGATGTCTAGGCTTTGGATATACGATTGTGGCATCAAGCAACTTTTGGACTTAACTAGAATTTCTCCACACTTAACCTTATCAGTTTTTGTGAAATAATACACCATCTGATGCAGGTGTTGAAAGTAATTTTCCATTTCTTTAAAATAACTAATTTTTTTCTGTGTTGAACATCTAACTCTTTTAAAAAGTGAACAAATAATATTTTTTACAAGTAACTATTCTGAGTAAGGAAAATGTAGTAAGTCAATTCTCCTAAATAGTTATAATAAGATTTTTTCAAGTAACAAGATTTCAAAAGCTGTCAAATTTTTAAATTTTTTTCTTATTATAAATCTTATATATATTTCTCACCATCTTAAATATGTGAACATCTTAATTATGTTTCACGTTATGATAGTTGATAAAATCTTTAAATTTCAGAGTTTATAATACAAGTTGAAAAAAGCAAAATATCAAAATATTAAGGTTTTAATATCAAAAATAATGTAAACATGTAACTGATTAAAATGTAATTACTAGCAGCTGCTTAATACAGCATTAAATATAACTAATACCATCAATAAATTTAAAAAACTCATACCCAGAAAAAATAATAGCAGATAACAGAATACATCCAATGAGCCTAGCTTCCCTTCCCCAGCACACACACATACACACACACACACACACACACACACCCAGTAGAGATAGAATAAGCTACAGAACGTTGGGGCTTCTCATTAAAGATTTCTAAATAGCAGATACAGGCTTAAAAGAAATTATATTGGCCACTGAATAAAAAATTCAGAGAGGAGATAGAAATACCTGATATCTTAATTGTAGGCAAAATGAAAAATATGAGAAGCCTAACATTTTGCTTTCTCCAGGCCATAATTACATTGGAAAAGGAAGCAAGAACAACTACAATTGTTCAGAGATGATTACCTCCAGCATTGCACAGAAATCATTAAAAGACTATTATTAACACAATTGAGAAAATTTGTACATTGATACTGTGCTAAATTTTAGTCTTTAGTATATTTTTAAATTTAATTTTATTGTTTTTCTATTACAGTTGTCCCATGTTTTCCCCCCATTACTTCCCCCACACCCAGCCCACCACTTCTCCCATAGTCATTCCCCACCCCATTGTCCATGTCCATAAGTTATTTATACTAGCTCCTTTACTAAACCCTTCCCCTACTTACCCACTTCTCTCCTCCCCCCAATAACTGTTATTGTGTTCCTTGTTCAATTTTGTTCATTTTTTTGTATTGTGTATTAGTCTCCTGTATCAGGTGATATCATATATGATACTTTTCTTTCATTGAGTGGCCTATTTCACTAAGCACAATTCTCTCTAGTTCCATCCATGTTGTCACAAATGGAAGGAGTTCTTTCTTTCTGCTGCATAGTATTCCATTGTGTAAATGTACCACAGTTTTTTGATCCACTCATCTACAGATAGGCACTTTGGTTGTTTCCAGAACTTGACTATTGTAAATAGTGCTGTAAAGAACATAGGGGTGCATAGGTTCTTTTGAATTGGTATTTCAGGCTTCTTTAGGTATAAACCGAACAATGGAATTGCTGGATTAAAAAGCAATTCCATTTTTAGTTTTTTGAGGAAATTCCATACCGTTTTCCACAGTGGCTGCAAGAGTTTGCATCCCCACCAATAATGCATGAGGGTTCCCATTTCTCCACATCCTCGCCAATACTTGCTGTTTGTTGATTTAATGATGATGGCCATTCTGAATGGTATAAGTGGTATCTAATTATGGTTTTTATTTGCATCTCTCTGATGGCTAGTGATGTTGAGCATTCTTTCATATGCTTATGAACCCTCTGTATATCCTCCTTGGAGAAGTGTTTGTTCAGGTCCTTTGTCCATTTTTTAATTGGGCTGTCTGTCTCTTTGGTGTTGGGACGTGTAAGTTCTTTACATATTTTGGAGATCAATCCATTTTCTGACGTATCATTGGCAAATAGGTTTTCCCATATGGCTGGTTCCCTTTTTATCTTCCTGATGTTTTCTTTTCCTGAGCAGAAACAATTTAGTTTTATGTAGTTCCATTTTTTAAATTCTTTTCTTTATTTCCCTTGCCTTAGGAGAGGTATCAGTGAAGATATTGCTATGTGGGATATCTAAAAATTCCCTGCCTATGTTTGCCTCTATGACTTTTATGGTGTCACATCTTACATTTAAGTCTTTGATTCTTCTTGAGTTTATGCTTGTGTGTGGTATAAGTTGGTGGTCTAGTTTCATTTTTGTGCAAGTTCTTGTCCAGTTCTTCTTGCACCGTTCGTTGAACAGACTCTTCTCACTCCGTTTTATGTTCCGTTCCCCTTTGTTAAATATTAGTTGACCATATAGACCTGGGTTTATTTCTGGGCTCTCTATTCTGTTCCATTGATATATATGTCTGTTCTTCTGCCAGTACCAGGCTGTTTTGATTACAGTGGATTTGTAGTATATTTTGATGTCAGGTATTGTAATTCCTCCAGCTACTGTGGCTATTTGGGGTATCATTTGGTTCCACATAAATTTTTGAAGTATTTGTGCTAGGTCTGGGAAATATGTCACTGGTATTTTAACAGGGGTTGCATTGAATCTATAAATTCCTTTGGGTAGTATGGAAATTTTAATGATGTTGATTCTTCCCATCCATGAACATAGTATATCCTTCCATTTATTTGTGTCTTCCTTAATTTCTTTTTATAGTGTTATGTATTTTCTGAGTGCAGGTCCTTTATCTCTTTGGTAAAGTTTATTCCTAGGTACTTGGTTTTCTTGTTGCTATAGTAAATTAAATTTTCTTCTAGATTCTATCTCTGATATTTTATTATTGGTATACAGATATGCCTTAGAGTTCTGAATGTTGACTTTGTACCCTGCCATTTTGCCAAATTCACTTATTATGTCGAGTACTTTTTTCATGGAGTCTATAGGGTTTTCTAGGTATACTATCATGTCATCTGCAAATGATGACAGATTTACTTCCTCTTTTCCAATTTCGATGACTTTTATTTCTTTTTCCTCTCTGATTGCTTTGGCTAGAACTTCCAACACTATGTTGAAAAGGAGTGGAGCTAGTGGACATCCTTGTCTTGTCCTGATCTGAGGGAAAAAGGTTTCATTTTTTGTCAAATTGAGTGTGATATTGGCTTCAGGTTTTTTATAAATAGCCTTTATTACGTTGAGGTATGCTCTCTTTATTCCCATTTTGCTGAGTATTTTTATTATAAATGGGTGTTGTGTTTTATGAAATGCTTTTTCTGCATCTACTGATATGATCATATGGCTTTTGTCTTTTATTTTATTTATGTGGTATATTATGTTTTTTGATTTGTGAATATTAAACCATGCTTGCATCCCTGGGATGAATCTCACTTGATCCTGGTGTATGATCTTTTTAACATGTTGTTGGATCCTGTTTGCTAATATTTTTTGAGGATTTTAGCATCTATGTTCATCAGTGCTACTGACCGGTAGTTTTCTTTCTTTGTTGTGTCTTGACCTGGTTTTAGAACTAGGGTAACACAGGCTTCATAGAAAGAGTTTGGGAGTCTTCCCTCTTTTTGCATTTTTGGAATAGTTTGAGAAGAATAGGCGTTAGTGGTTCCCTAAATGTTTTGTAAAATTTACCTGTGAAGCCATCTGGTCCAGGGCTTTTGTGTGCTGGGAGTTTTTTGATTACTGTTTCAATTTTACTCTTTGTTATAAGTCTGTTCAGGCTTTCTATTCTTCTTAAGTTTTGGAAAATTATATGTTTCTAGAACTTTGTCCATTTCATCTAGGTTGTCAGCTTTCTTGCCATACAGTTGTTTGTAGTAATTTCTTATAACCCTTTGTATTTCTGTGGTATCTGTTGTGATTTCTCCACTTTCATTTCTGATTTAATTTATTTGAGTTCTCTCTCTTTTTCTTTGTGAGTCTGCCTATAAAGGCTTTTCGGTTTTGTTTATCTTTTCAGAGAACCAGTTCCTACTTTTGTTGACCTTTTGAGTTGTTTGTTTAGTCTTCATGTCATTTAATTCTGCTCTGCTTTTGATGATTCTTTTTCTTCTACTTGCTCTGGCTTTGTTTGTTGTTGTTCTAGTTCTTATAGCTGTAGGGTTAGAATTTTTTACTTTAGATTCTTCTAACCTTTTCAGGTAGGTCTGTATTGCTATGAATCTTCCTCTCAGGGCTGCTTTTGCTGTGTCCCATAGGTTTTGGGCTGTTGTGTCTTCATTATCATTAGTTTCCAGAAGCTTCTTGATTTCTTCCTTGATGTCTTTGTTAACCCGTTCATTACTTAATAGCATATTATTTATTCTCCATGAGTTTAAATGTCTTTGAGTTTTTTCAAATTTTTCTATTTTATTTGTTAATTTTATTTTTTGATTTTCAATTACAGTGTCCCATTTTCCCCCATTGCTACCCCTCACCCATTCCACCCCTTCTCCCACAATCATATCCCTCCCCGTTGTCCATGTCCATGAGTCATTTATACACGTTCCTTAACTAAACCCTTCCCTTCCTAATCCCCATTCTCTACCTCCCCCTCCCCCCTATTGACTCTTATTCTGCTCCTTGTCCTATTTAGTTTGTTTGTTTATATTGTTCTTTATTTTCCTGTATTAGGTGATATCATATGGTATTTTTCTTTCTTTGCCTAGCTTATTTCACTAAACATAATTCTCTCTAGTTCCATTCATGTTCTTGCAAATGGCAGGAGTTCCTTCTTTCTCTCTGCTGCACAGTATTACAAGAACTAGAACAACAACAACAAACAAAGCCTAGGGTAAGAAGGAAAAAAAAATCATCAACATCAGAGCAGAACTAAATGACATAGAGACCAAACAAACAATTCAAAAGATCAACAAAACTAGAAGATGGTTCTCTGAAAAAATAAACAAAATCAACAAGCCTTTAGCCAGGCTCATCAAGAAAAAAAGAGAGAAGACCCAAATAAACAAAATCAGAAATGAAAGAGAAGAAATCACCACTGATACCACAGAAATACAAACGATTGTAAGAAATTACTACAAACAAGTGTATGGCAAGAAATTTGACAACCTAAAAAAATGGACACATTTCTAGAAACATATAACCTTCCAAAACTGAATCAAGAAGAAGTAGAAAGTCTCAGCAGACCAATAACAAAGAAGGAAATTGAAACAGTAATCAAAAATCTCCCTGCACACAAAAGTCCTGGACCCGATGACTTCACAGGCAAATTTTAAAAAACATTTAGGGAAGAACTTACTCCTACGCTCCTCAAACTATTCCAAAAAATCCAAGAAGAGGGAAAAATCCCAGACTCTTTCTATGAAGCCATTATTACCCTAATTCCAAAACCAGGTCAAGACACAACAAAGAAAGAAAACTACAGGCCAATATCACTGATGAACATAGATCCTAAAATCCTCAACAAAATTTTGGCAAACAGGATCCAGCAATACATCAAAAAGATAATACACCATGATCAAGTGGGATTCATCCCAGGGATGCAAGGATGGTTTAGTATTTGCAAATCAATAAATGTAATACATCACCTAAACTAAATGAAAGACAAAAATCACATGATCATATCAATAGATATAGAGAAAGCATTTGATAAAGTACAACACCCATTTATGATGAAAACACTCAGCAAAATGGGAATAGAGGGAGCATACCTTAACATAATTAAGGGTATATATGAGAAGCCTAAAGCCAACATCATACTCAATGGACAAAAACTGAGTTCTTTTTTTTGAGGTTTATTTCTAGTTTCAAGGTATTGTGGTCTTAGAAGATGCTTGATATAACTTCAAATTCTTAAATTTGTTGAGGCATGTTTTGTGTTCTACCATTTAGTCTATCTTTGAAAATGTTTAATGTGCACTTGAAAATAAAGTATATTTTGCTTCTTTGGGGTGAAAAGTTCTATGCGTATCAACTAAGTCCATAAGATCTATAGTATTGTTCAATACCTCAATATTGTTGGTGTTTTTTTGCTTTGAAGATCTGCCCACTCTTGATAATGGGGTGTTAGAGTCCCCTACTATGAGCATGTTGCTGTTGGTATCCTCCTTGTAGTCTTCCAATATTTTCATTATATATTTGGGTGCTCTTATGTTGGATGCATATATATTTACAAGGGTTATATCTTCTTGATGGATTTTTCTCTTCAGTATTATGAAATGCCCTTCTTTGTCTCTTTTTATGGCCTTTGCTGTGAAATCTGTTTTGTCTGATGTAAGTATTGCTACCACAGCTTTATTTTCATGTCTATTTGCTTGGGATATTTTTTCCATCCCTTCACTTTCAATCTGTGTAAATCTTTTGTTTTGAGGTGTGTCTCTTGTAGACAACATATATGTTGGTCATGTTTTTTATCCATTCTGCTACCCTATGTCTTTTGATTGGAGCATGTAAACCCTTTACATGTAAGGTTATTATTGACAGGTATTTATTTATTTCCATTTGTACCTGTGTTCCTCTCCTTATATTTTTTTTCTTCTCTTTCTTAAAACATTCCCTTTAGCATCTCTTACAATGCTGATTTGGTGGAGATGTATTTTTCTAGTCTTCCTTTGACTGGGAAACTCCTTATTTTACCTTCCATTTTGCATGAGAGCTTTGCCTGGGAGAGTAGTCTTGGTTGTAGCCATTTGTTTTTCATTACTTGGAATATTTTTTGCCATTCCCTTCTGGCTTGTAATGTTTCTGTTGAGAAATAAGCTGATAGCTTATCAGAGCTCCCTTGTATGTTATTTGCTGTTTTTCTCCTGCTGCCTTTAGGTTCTCTCTTTGTTTTTGAATGTTGCCATTTTATTTATGATGTGCCTTGGAATGGGCCTTTTTCAGTTCATCTTCATTAGGACCCTCTGTACTTTTTGGACTTGCATAACTTTTTCTATCATCAATTAGAAAAATTTTCTGTCATTACTTTTCAATCAGGTTTTCTATCCCATGTTTCTCTTCTTCTCCTTCTTGTATCCCTATGTTATAGATATCGTTTCATACCATGTTGTTCTGCAATTCTCTTAAACTCTCTTCATTCTTTTTAAATCTTTTTTTCATTTTGTTGTATTGTCTGTGAATTTTTTTTATGTTGTCCTTTAACTCACTGATCTGATTTTCTGCTTCATTTAGCCTGCTTTTGATTGATTTTACTGTGTTCTTCAGTTCAGAAATTGTATTCTTCACTTCTTCCTGGTTTTTATTGATAGTTTCTATGTCCTCTTTTATGCTGGTGCAGTTCTCTGTAAGTTTCTTGTAGCTTCCCTGGAGTTCTTTGTAGTCTGCCTGGAGTTTGTTGTAGTTTTCTCTGAGTTTGTCAAGTTCATTAAGCTTCCTTAAAACTGTTCTTTTGAATTCCATGTTTGATAGTTTGCTTACCTCAGTTTCATCTATCACTGTTTCTGGGGATTCTTCTTTTATTTTCACTGGAGATTATTTCTGTGTCTCCCCATGTTGAATGCGTCTTCTTGTTTGTGTTTCTTAGATTTGTCTGCTTTTATTTCCCACCTCATGGTATGAGATTCTGTACAGGAGACCTGAGGGATTCAGTGGTGATCTCTTTGATCTCCTGAGCTTGATGCTCTTGGGCCACACTTTATACCACTTGTTTAAGGTGTCTGGTTGTTTTTCAGTTACTCTTTGCTGGAAACTTCCCTCTTGCTAGTTGATTGAGAGCCACTCTGTCCACCACTTCTTGATTTCTTTTATGAGATGCTGTTAAAACATACACACAATCCAGGCAAGAAACCTACACCCTCAAAGATATCCTCCACCCACAATCACACTATAAGCAGCAAATGAGCCAGTATTAATATAGATGTAAAGAGGTTAAGACTATTATACTATAGTAAAAAGAGATAAGAGTTGTTTTAACGGAAAGAAAGATATTTTTGAGAGGAAAGATGGTAGAATAATAATAGTAGCAGATAGAGTCAAGGCTATGCAAGACAGTAAGTAATATTTACATTGTATGTTGAAAAGGGGAGGGAAGAATGCAGAATGAGGTGAGAAAGTGGAAGTGTATATTATTAGGTTTATATAGCAGTTATATGTTATATATTTAGTGCAAGAGTGAAGATAAATAAAACGAACAAATAAATTAAAGAAGTGGAGAGAGAGAAGGTAGGAAACAGATTAAAGAAAGAGTTTTTCCCCAGTACAACCTTTGGGTGCTGTCTTCTTTTTCTGGATCCACCCCTGATCAAAATTCCATGTGTTTCAAATCTTCTTTTCTGACTGTCTGTCTGTGAGGAGGTTGAACTGGATTCTGAGGCTGCTATTCTCTCACTCGTGGGCCTGCTACAGCTCTCTGCTGTGAGATGCACTGAGTTGAATGCCCTCCACTGGTCCTGTGGCACCCTCCAGCACTCCTCAGGCTTGTCTAGCAATGTTACTCTGCTGGAAGCCAGTGCGCATGCCCATAGTCCGTGCCCAGCCTCAGGTCCTATCTCCACACCTCCTCCAAAAAAGTCTCTGTATTGCCTCCAGTCTGCAGCACTAGCCTGTGTCCCTGCCTGGTAGAGCCTTGTTGCATGCCTGCATGTACAGGGTTGCCTGCCTGTGGTTCCTACCAAGTCTCGGGTTCTGCCACAGCTTTCCCAAATGGGCCCCTCTCCACAGCTTTTCTGCATTTTTGTTTGGTGGAGCCTTGGTGTGAGTGCACATGTGTGCGGGCACAGTGTTGCCTGCCCGGGGTCCCTACCAAGTCTGGGTTTTTGCTGCAGCCTCTCTCTGTGGCTCAGTTCTGTGTTTTTTGTTTGGTGGAGTCTTGATGTGAGCACCCCCCAGGTGCAGGGTTGCCAGTCCAGTGGGTCCTCACCAAGACTTGGTTCACATATTTTCTCAGTTTTGGCTGTTTCCTGTTTTCCCACACCTCCGACTGTTTCAATCAAACCTTCTTGCTGACTCCCTCTGGGACTTTGCTGGTCAGGGTGCCTATGGCAGGGTGAAGTTTCCAAGTAGATCCTGGCTAATGAGTCAGTCAGCAGCTGCCCCTTTCAGGTGCAGTCAGCAGAGGCACCAGGCTGGGAAGCCCAGTGACTCTGCTTGGACAGCGCAAGCTGAGCTTTCTGCCCTCTTTCATGCTATTCCCACATTCCTGTCCATGTTTGTACTCCAAGTCCTTCCACAATGGGAGCAAGCAGACAACACTGCTTGCCATCTTTTTCTCTTCCAAAAAAATGTATTCTTAAAATAATCAAGGAAATTGAAAATGGTACAATTTCTCTGGAAACTATAGTCTGTCAGATTCCGAATGAACCACCATTCCAATTCATTTGAGTTGTGGAATCTAGTCTTTAGTATTTTTAAATCAACATTTTACTTTCTGAATGTAATTACTATATTAGATTTATGTATATGTCTTTGTTTTTAGGATATGTAAGTATGTTTTATGGGAATTGTTATGTTATCTACAAATAAATTTTAAAAGCCTCTAAAAATTGTATGTGCAATATTTCTATAAAAAGCTTGTATTTATATTATAAAAATAACTCTTAAAACTTAATATAAGAAGATAATAAGCCAATTAAAAATGAGTAAAAACTTGAATAGATGTTTCTCCAAAAAAGAATATGAAAATGTTCAATAAGGATATAAAGTGATTCTTAACATCATTAACTATTAGAAAATTGCAAGTCAAACCACATAGAAATAGCACTCCCCAACCAAAAAGGCAGATGATACCGTGTTGATGAGGATGGAAAAAATATGGAATACTCATACATTAATATTGGGTATGTGAAATGGTGCAGCCATTTTGGAAAACAGCTTAACAGTCTTTCAAAATGTTAAACATAGAGTTACCATATAACCCCAGTTACTAACACAGAGTTTTTAAACCTTCTAATTTCCTAATTGATAAAAGCAATAAGGGTATCTTTCACTCTAATATTTGGTGTTTGACCCTGATTCCTGACATAGCCCTTAGATCCCCTAGATTTCCTGGGTGATTGCAGGTCTTTGGTTATGATGAGATTATTCTTAGCTTCTGGATGGTGCTGGTACCAGAAAGACCAAACCATGATTAGAAAGGTTGGAATTATTATACCTACTTTCTATTCTCCAGAAACAGGAGAGGGACTAGAATTAAATGATTGCCCATTTCTACATGATGAAGCACCCATAAAAATCCCATAGTGTGGGATTTGGGAGTTTCTGTATTAATATATATAATCTCCCCCTGGCTGGTTTGGCTCAGTGGATTGAGCGTCGGCCTGCGAGCTAAGTGTCGCTGGTTCGATCTTCCAGTCAGGGCACATCAGAGAAGGAAAACTCTGATTCCAAAAAACCTCCACTGCCTTGCGGCATACCTCTTCAGGGGAAAGGCTAAGGGAGTAAACCCCGACAGAAAATCCGGAGCCGGAGTCCCTAAGGCGGTTTGACGTTGTAGTCAACACCGGCAACTCCTGCGGCGCACCTGAAGCCAAGCTGTATTGACTCCGTCTTTCCCTTGGATCCTTCAGCTGCGAAGAGAGGGGGGGTCTGCTGCATGGGCAACAGCAGACCCTCCATATCACCCTGCCCAGGCTCTGTAGCTTCAGCTTCACTGGAGAGGACACTCCAGCATCATTGTAAGATGTCGATTCAACACGGGAGGAGACAGACACCGTGTCACTCCCGAGTTGGACTGCACAACCATTCTCGGCGGTGCAGATAGACTCTTAAGAAGCTACACCATCGTCTCTTGAGATGGATGGCTGCCAATGATATATATAATCAAGAGGGTGACATACCCCAACTTTACAGGGACTAAAGCTCCTGCTCACGGGACCATTCCAGACTTTTCCTTATTTAACAATTAAATTGGCTTCATCTGTATACTTTATCATGTCTTTTATAATATAATAGATTAGAAAATATAAATGGGCATTTTCCAGAGTTTCTAGAGCTGTTATAGCAAATAACTGAATCGAGGAGGCCAGGGCTGGTGTAAACTTTCAATTTTTAGCCAAGCTGAACAAAAGTTGTGGATAACCTAGATACCTCCTAATTGTGATTGGCTTCTGCAGTAGAGGCAGAGGTAATTCTTGTGAGAATAAGCCCTTTACCTGTAGGATAGTATCAGAATTGAATTTAATTGGAGAACACCCAGCTGATTTCACAGAGAATTGCTTGATGTGATAAAAAATTCCCACACATCAGGTGCCAGCAGTGTTTGTGAGTGTGGTAGTAGTGTAAGAATAAAGGAGAAAAACATGGATGGAATATGTCTTTCCCAAAGAGTAAGCTACCTAGGCTGTGGTATTGTGTTATGGTAACCCAAGGAAACCAATACACTCTGATCCAGGATGGCCCAATAATATGTCCATTCATGTTAAGCATACAGATATAATTTTGTTCTCAGTTTTTTATCTCATTTCAAAGTCCACTGAAAAGACTACCAGTTTAAAACTTCCTTATTTTACTATTACAAAATGTGTCACACTACTTTCACCAACAACCAATCTACTTTGTTTCAATGTATGTAAAGTAGAACTGCTCTTATCTTTAACCTAATCTGATTTTAAGGCTTAATTTTGTATTCACACTCAGTGATAACAGAGAAGTGTAACCCTGAGATAATACTCATCATGCATTTTAATCAACATATGCATTTATTGATGGGCTATAAATTGTCTAAAGTTTGAAGACTCTTTAGGGCAGTGAGAGATTTAGAAAACTGAATGCTAGAAACAGTAATAAAAAAACAGGAAATAAAAGAAATACACACATAAAAATACACACATAAAGGAAAAACTGGTCAAGGTCTGAAAAATAAGATAACAAAGTTCAACAGAGCAGTGTATAAGGAGAAAAAAAATTTTTTTTAGTGCCAGAGGAGGAAGTTGGTTATTTACTTTGGCAGATACTAGTACTCTTACCAAATACTCAGTTGCTAAAAATAAACAAATAGAATTATTCCCAAACATACATTTAGAAAGTTATATAAAAATTCACAGACGTATATGAGAGGTACCAACTATTTTATCCTTAGCCTTCTTCTCTCTTATTTTCTGAAATAAAATATTCATTTAAGAAATGTTTAATAATTACATGCAAGTAAAATTTCAAGGAAGATACACTTTAAAAATATGCAAGACAATTCTGTCAAACACATTATTCTGGAGAATTTGTAATAATATTTCATTATCACAGAAAGTGCTATTTTTATCTTGATTTGTAGTATCTGCTATATTTTGTTAAATTCTAGAGAAAATCACAGCATTTGAAGTAATAAACACTGTTGCTTGCATGTATAATATGGAGGAAATGAAAGACCATCAAGGGTTAAGTATTTCTCACATTCCTACAAACTTAATTCTCTAAAATTTTAATAACATATACAAAAAGCATATTTAAATAGACAAAAATTAAGAGACACTTTAGATTAAAGATTTTTTTGAAAAAATATACATTGCTATTCTTTAGCAAAAAAATTGTTGATTTTTCAATCTAGTTGTACATACATGATATTGGTAGTGTAATTAAAGAATTGTGCTTTATAGTTTGTGCTTTCAGTCTGAAAACAAACTAGGGACTAGAAAAACCCTAAATCCCAAAGAAAAATAAATTAAAAAATGTGACAGGATTTGTATCATTGTCTCATAATGAAAAGTTTACTGGGTTTCAAGTAGAAAACTGAATAATATAATAGCCTTGATATTTTACACATGTAACATTGAGTATTTGGAATATCTGATCATAGATTCTTTATCTATATATAGAAGAATATGAAAATGTATAAATTGTAAAACCATTTTTGCATATTTTAACATATCAGATAACTCGATTCTGCAGTGTAATTTTTCTGGAGATGTTATTGTTTAAAATTTCAATTTATTTTATCTTGCTTTTGACTTGTTTAAAGGTAAAGACAACCATTTGTTTTATACACTTTAAAGCTAATCACATAATGTTGTAGGTTGTCATATGTTAAACATTTTTAAAATATCCCTCTTTTATAAATTCTTAGGTGTTTAGAATGTTTAGTTCATTTCCAGTCTGAGAATTGCAACAAATAAGATATACAATTTGGGCTACTTCCGTATAGAGTGATTTCATTAGTTGTCATTTTTTTCTTTCAGCTTTTTTTGTTGTTGCTGTTGGTGTTGTTTATATGTACAGCAGATGGCAGCAATCACAGAAATCAGCATAGCAATCAACGGGGTCAGTGGTATGATGCATACTTGTTAGGGTCACAGGATGCCCCCCTTGGGAAAATAACAACAACATCAGACAGCAAGTGCTGAACACTGTGTCTACTTAGTAATCAGACAGGATCAGGAGTGAAGGTGACCTAGAATTGCTGAATGAAATAAGAGAGGATAGAAAAGGATGACAGAAGTTTATTTGCAGCAAAAAGACTATTATAGGCAAATGCATCCTTTTTACTAACTTGTATTGCAGGAACTGCAACTGGGGAGCTGCTCTTGTGTTCGTGATATTCCAAAAAGACCCTGCAGAGAACAAACAGATGTGGACATGCCATTTATTATTCACGTTTTAGGGGAGTGCACCAGTGACAATATATTGGTGCAAGAAAGATCACACCCTGCCTCCAGCGTTGGTGCTACTTATAGGTTTAGGGAGAAAGTACATTGTGAATATTCTACATTTTCATGATAAACACAGGAGACTTGAGACACAGGGCCCTTGAGAGGGCTGGGACATGCAGATAGAGACTATTTTCCTCATTTTCTTATGGCTGCTGGCCGGGCAACTGCCTATTCTCTGAAGTTGTGACGTAGCTATGTTCTAAGTTACCCCACATAGCTCAATAGTTTAATGTCCATCACATTCTCTATAATTGCATGTTGGCTAGGATAACATAGTAAATTGCATGAACTGAAGTAAGCAGATTTGCACAAGAATATTCTCAGCTCCTTACTAATGAGTACATAATGATACATGTTGAACTCTGAGCATTTTTTAATAAATCACCTGAATTCAAATGACGTTGGTATTGCTCATGATTTTGTCTTTGCCAACCTACCAATCATAGATATATTTAATGAAAGTTACATTGCAAATTTCTGTAGAACCTTTAAAGTTTTTCTAAGGATTTTAATGGATGTTTTTAAACCATTCTTCCTTTTCTGTCTTGATTTTTTTGTTTTAACTTGGATAAATTCAACTCTCTGATGGCATTTATGTTTCAATTTGACTGTTACTTGGATGTCCAGATTAAACACTATTTCTAGGTGTGTCAATGAGCGTGTTTGCAGAGAAGATCAGCATTTGAATTGACATTGAAGAAGTAGATGTCCTCCCCAATGTGGGTAGGCATTCTCCAATCCTCTGAGGGTCTAAATCCAACAAAAGGAAGAGGGAAGAGGAATTTACTCTTTTTTTCCTGCCTCACTGCTTCAGCTGACATCAGTCTTCTTCTGCCCTTGGACTCTTTCTTTCTCTAGAGAGCTCAGACTAATACAAACTCTCAATTATTGATCCCTATCTCGAATTGGTCTCTGCTACATAACTTGTAAAGATCCTCAGATTTAACATGACTAGCATCTGACATCATTTACACAAGAAAACATTCTTTCTAATTTTCAGGTCAGTGTTAATATGTTTACAGCAAGAATTCAGACCTGAAATTTAATTTCTTCATATTTCTTCCCATAAATCTAATTAGTGATCATTTTTTATGTATAAAAATTTGTTAATCTCTTCTTTATTCCTCAGTAACATCAGTCAAATTACATATTTTTCATTTTTCTATAAACAAGTTAAATATAATTTTATGATGGTTGTCTGGTAGAGCATTTGTCTATAAACCTATTGTATCTGGAATATTATTTGAGCCTTGTGAACAATGTTTATGTTCCCATAAACAAGAGCTAAGATTAGTCTAAAGATAGTAGTATTAATTTATGTATGTCTGCAAACATACATGTGTATACATGTATGTATGTATGGCCATATTTATATATTTAAAAACATTTTGATGGGCCTTTTAGTTGTCAAGTAAATGTATAAAAGACAAGTGCTTTTTTGTATTTTGGTTAAGGTTACTGCAGCTATTAATAAACTGTGTTTATGAAAAAAGTAAGCAGTTTTGTTGCTTTGTTAATTCTTCTAAAGTTGTATTTTAGATTTCCAGTCCTTCCAAATTATTTCACTCTCTTAGAATATTTGTATTTTTTCCTAGAAAGTCGGGAGAGTAAGTATACAAGGAATATTTGTAATTTTGAGTTAATCTCAAACTTAGCCTTTAGGGAAGAGTATGAAATGAACTATACTTAGAAAAATGAAAAGTATTCTAGACTATTATTGTCCATATATTTTATTTAAGACTCATCAAGTCAAACTCTGTAAACATTCAAAAGTTTAGTTTTCTTTGGCTTATCACTGCTTGGATATGTTATCCCGTTCGTAAGTACTTTTTCTGAGTAGAATATGTATATGTGTGAACTGAAATACAAGCAGAATCAAAGTTCCTAGGACTTCAGATAATAAGATAACATAGCTCTTAATGGACAATGGCCTAAATTAAAATACACGGAGGCAGTGGATTTCCCCAGTGATGAAGTGTAGCAGTCTTTGAATATCAAATTACCTTCATAGTTAAGAATAGACCGTATGTTTTTTGCTTTCATAAACTAAAAGAGTAAAACACATAAGAAGGGAAGCAAGTTATTATTTGGTTTCATTTTCTGTTGTGGTATAATAATAAAATACTATTAAGTAGTTTTGCTTAAGGTTAACAAATCTTTTTAGGTGTCTATGACCAGTTTATATTACTCTATAGGGGCAACTTTTCCACTGGATTTTAGAGACCTAAGAGAAAGTTTATCATAATTTTTTCATTTTCTTCATAATACTAGAGTAATTTTATTCTAAGAGGAAGGAACAAACATTGCAACTGATTGCTATGTGAATTTAATGTACCTTAAAAAATAGTATATTTTAGGTGAATTGGTCACTATGATAATTATTTAAATAAAATCTTAAAATTATGAGAAAATGAACCTTCTCTGAAGTTTCATCCTCTGTATTTAGAATATTAATTTTGGATTTATTTTTTAATGAACATACTAAATGTATAATGTCACATAATGCACTATAGAATATTGAGGTAGATGAACTTTTGGTACAAATAGACCCAAGTTTGATATCTTATCTTTTAATATCTAATAATACATTGATAATTAATTTTATATCTGTCAACCTAAGTCATATTTTAAGTTGTGATGTATGTGATAAAACTAATATAGTGGCAAAAATAGAGCATAAAGTGTCATATGTTATCTTTATTATTACAATTACATTCATTCTTTACATAGGAAGTTATGGTTTGCTAAATTAAGTTATTTTTCATAAAAAATATATATTTTTAATTTTTTAAATATTTTATTTATTTATTTTTAGAGAGAGGAGTTGGGAGTGAGAAAAATAGGAAGAGTAATATCAATGTGTGGTTGCCTCTCATGTACCCTCAACTGGGGATCTGGCCTACAACCCAGGCATGTGCCCTGACTGGGAATCAAAACTGGTGACCCTTTGGTTCATAGGCTGGAGCACAATTCTCTGTGCCACTCCAGCCAGGTGAAGTTATTTTTCTCAAATGTGGCACGTGTGCCACTGAATGGTATCAGCTATACAAGTTGAACTGATATTCATGTATTAGTTTTAATTATAAAACAAAATACTACACAATGTATTTAATTGTCAAGATATAAATAAGAAATGTATTCAGAGGTCAAATAAGATAATTTTAGATATTTGTAGAATCAAAAAGATGTTTTAAAGAATGCTTGCTATTTAAATATGTCTAGATGACGGACTCTAAAAAAAAAAATTAACCACAGAAGAGATAAATAGAACTAAAATTTAAGTGCAGTTAGAAAGATTCCAGAATTACAGCCTTGCATCAGGTCTAGAAATCAGTGGTGTGGAATGAAAAGCATGATAGAAGAAAGACATCCAGTAATGTGTAGGAAATATTGTATTTAATGAAAACTACATTCAATTGCAGAGGATCTAAATAAAGTACAAATGAATAAGGTATGCTTTTTATATAAATGTATGTAAATTTTAAACTTTAGTAAAAAATAAGACTGTCACTGACCAAATATAATGTAAATGAAATAAACTAACATTTTATTGTTTTTAGATCACAAGTGACCTACTTTGTCATATGTAAATTTATGTCCCTTAAAAAAACTACAAGAAAATATATAACAGATAGATTATGTAAATTATTCCATGCTCAAACTTAAACAAAACAAACAATAAAAATGTTTCTTGGGTGTAAAGTTATGAGAAACTCTAGAATGAAAGTGCAGATAGGGTTGTGTGGTGCTATGCTCATTAAGCATCTTCCATGTGAATATCATCCTAATAAGTACTACTACAGTGTCATATTGTTTCAGCTGCAATAACACTAACTCAAGAAATTTATGGTGATGTATTGTTTAAATACCAAGAAAGCTAACAAAGAGAATTTATCTGACAGCTATGTTATTATTTTTAATTTAGGGTAATTAAATATATCTTCAGACATTAACAGTTTCAGACTCTTTACAATGCATAGACCTTTACTAAAAGAACTATTATAAGATATACTCCAGCTAAGTAGAAGTGAAATCAGAAGGGATGAGTGGGGTATAAGAAGCAAGAATGAACAAATAACTCATTAAAAGATATTTTAAAATATTTTAAAAACTGAACTATTGACTATAAAATAATAATAGGAAAGTATACACATACATAATAGAAGTGTTACACATTGTGGAAATTGAAGCAAAGTCTGAACATTGATACCAAAAGATCCAGACACATATGTGTGAAATTTTCTAAGAGCAAGAATACATAAACAATGTGAGATTGGAAAAAAGGACAGACATTGGGTTGCATCTAATTACGCTAAACAAGAAACAGTCAAGTGACCTTAAATTCCTGGGGAAAATGAGTCTTGCCAGGCATCTGTTGCCTCAAAAATAGAAGCAAAAACAAATTATGTAAGTTATACAAATAAACTTGTATGTATAACATTTTAATAGTTGACCTGCAAACACAGATACAGACATACACACAAAGCACCCTCCCTCCTCCAACACACATAGAAAAGAGAAGACTAAAAAGCAGAATGATAAAACCACACCAAGATGTTATGAATACTATTATTTTTTAAATCAATGCACATTCATTTTTAGAGAAGTTTTAGGTTTATTTACCACAAAATTGAAGAGAAAATTAGAGAGGGATTTCTGATATACCCCATGTGTTCCATTATCAACATATTGACCCAAAGTAGTATATTTGTTTCTGTCAAATGAACCTGCACCAACACATAATTATTACTCAAAAACTGTGGTTTTCACTCAGGTCTAGTCTTAGTGTTATATATTCTATAGCTTTGGATAGATGTATAATAACATGTATTTATCATTGTAGTATCATAGAGAATAGTTTCAGTGTCCTAAAAATCCTCTGTGTTCTGCCTGTTATTTCATCTTTCCCTCCCTTCTTCATATACATGGCAGTCATCTGGAAATACAGAAAAGGGCACTAAGAAAGATTTTTTTGTTAAGTTGTTAATTAACTAAAGGAGCTTGAATTAATAGAAATTAAGGCCTGGAACAAGATAGAAACCATGTAGGGGTCCATTTGTCAGATAAGAGTTTTAAAAGCAATTGAGGATACCATTATATTTCTCAATTAAACCAGCTCTCTGCCTGGTACCTATTGGGGAGTGTAAAGTTCTATTAAATGTCTTTCCCAAGAACTTAGTGTTGTGTATTCTAAGAAGTGAAATGAATGCTTTGGTTACTGTAAAAATGTTTATAACTCTGAAAGTGATATAAGGAGATTTGGTAAGGCTTTATATTGTAGCCTCATTATATGTAGAGGCATTTAGTGACCTTGATATATATATTTTGGGTATCTGTGAGGCTAAAATATACCTAGAAATTTTTATCCTGAAGAAAGCAACTCTTAGAAAGTGATGCAGTAGTTTGCAAAAATGTGCAGATAGGACACATATTTTGCTGTATTGACAAGGGCATCCAGTGCCCAAACAAGTGCCTGAAGTTTGGGCAATTTTTCTGATCCCTTGGGCCTGTCCTTAACCCCTAGACAAGGGATGAGAAACAACTACCTTGTAGTGAGGCCCGTCACTTATGATGATAGCACTGCCATTCCTATAGTCTATAAATTCTCACTAATATTCACTCAGTTGATTCCAAGGGACTCCTTAGGTAACCAAGGGATATGGTGAAGAGGTGTGCTCCCCCAGCACCATAGCACCTGGCAAAGGCTAAAAATAGAGGAGACCATTTCTCTATTGACGGAATATGCCCAAAGGCCCAGATTTTTCTTCATTCTGTATTAAATATGTATTGGGACATGGCAAGTTTGTGGGGTGCTACTTTCATTACTCAAAGCATAGTGGGAAGTTGGTACTAAAGGTTACAAGACCTGGGTTAGTAAGAGCTTTAATTTCTGAGAAAATCTAGTATGTGGACAGAAATTTTTGTTCTAATGATGCACAGCACACAGCTGAGAAAGGCAGTTATTTGCATCAGAAACCCTTGGGCAACTTATGACTATCATAGGTGGTCCAGTGATTCCAGAATCAGAAGAAAATGTTACAAAAGTCACTACTAAAGTATTTGAAGTTCTAAATGGAAATACCTCTTGATTACAATTTGGACATATTCTATATAGTCTTGCTGAGGGGGCCTCATTTAAGCTGGGCTGATGTGTAAGTAATTAGTGAAACTATGTAAACATTATGAGGAATATGTTGCCTTCAGAACTCCCAAAAGACTAAAAGGTATTAGACCTGTGTGTTATCCTTAAAGAATGTATTAAGTCAATTCTTCTCATAGAATGATATTGTCCAAGTAATGTCACATCTGGGCTATTTAAAAAAGTAGATGTAGTTAAAATTTTGTGTTCATAGAGAAAGTGTGATTGCAAAGCTATTGATATATTCCATGGGTGGTCTAGTAAAAGTGTATTGGGTCATTTTGGAGGTTAAAGCAAACTGGTTAAAACTCTCTTGAAACAGGCACTGAATAAAACACATCAACTCTACAATAGAAAATATTTAAATGATGCTGATTGGACAGTGTTAGGAATTTTAATAATATTTGGTAATGTGTGTGTGAGAAATAATGGAAGGGCAAAGCATTAAGGTTGTAGTAATTCACTGTGAGGCTTCATTTTTTTTCCAAGCTAAGGAACAGGCAAAATTGGTTGTCAAATGAAAAAGCAGCAGGGGTAATCACCCATTTGTTAATTAGTACTTATATAAGAAGTTTTAATTCTTGAAGGTCCTATTTTAATTTACATTGGGCCATATTAACAATTTTAATTGGACATTCATGAGTTCCATTTATCAAGCAATCTGTAAGTGCCAAAGATTTAACTTTTTAAAAAATTAAATTTACTGGGGTGACATTGGTTAATAAAACTATATAGCTTTCAGGTTGACTGGCTGGTTTGGCTCAGTGGATTGAGCGTCAGCCTGCGAGCTAAGTGTCGCTGGTTCGATCTTCCAGTCAGGGCACATCAGAGAAGGAAAACTCTGATTCCAAAAAACCTCCGCTGCCTTGCGGCATACCTCTTCAGGGGAAAGGCTAAGGGAGTAAACCCCGACAGAAAATCTGGAGCCGGAGTCCCTAAGGCGGTTTGACGTTGTAGTCAACACCGGCAACTCCTGCGGTGCACCTGAACCCAAGCTGTATTGACTCCGTCTTTCCCTTGGATCCTTCAGCTGCGAAGAGAGGGGGGGTCTGCTGCATGGGCAACAGCAGACCCTCCATATTACCCTGCCCAGGCTCTGTAGCTTCAGCGTCATCGCAAGATGTCGATTCAACACGGGAGGAGACAGATACTACCATGTCACTCCCGAGTCGGACTGCACAGCCATTCTCGGCGGTGCAGATAGACTCTTAAGAAGCTACACCATCGTCTCTCGAGACGGACGGCTGCCGACGACGACCGGACTCTTTTGATCACCATGGCTTTGTAGTATTGTTTGATGTCTGGTGTTGTGATTCCTCCTACTGTGTTCTTCTGTCTCAAGATTGCTTTTGCTATTCAGAGTCTTTTTCGTTTCCATATGAATTTTTGGAGTATTTGTTCTAGGTCTGTGAAATATGTTATTGGTATTTTAATAGGGATTGCATTGAATCTGTAAATTGCTTTGGGTAGTATGGCCATTTTGATGATGTTGATTCTTCCCATCCAAGAACATGGTATTTGCTTCCATTTATTTGTATCTTCCTTAATTTCTTTCTTCAATGTTACGTAATTTTCAGAGTACAGGTCTTTTATCTCTTTGGTTAAGTTTATTCCTAGGTACTTTATTTTTCTTGTTGCTATAGTGAATGGTATTTTTTTTGTGTGTGTGTCTGTCTCTGATATTTTATTCCTGGTGTACAGAAATGCCTTAGTTACTGTATATTTATTTTGTACTCTGCTATTTTGCCAAATTCACTTATTATATTGAGTAGTCTTTTTGTGGAGTTTATAGGGTTTTCTATGTATACTATCATGTCATATGCATATAATGATAGTTTTACTTCTTTCCCAATTTGATGCCTTTTATTTCTTTTTCTAGTCTGATTGCTGTGGCTAGGACTTCCAACACTATGTTGAATGGGAGTGGAGAGAGTGGACAGCCTTGTCTAGTTCCTGATTTCAGGGGGAATGCTTTCAGTTTTTGTCCATTGAGTATGACATTGGCTCCAGGCTTCTCATATATAGCCTTAATTATGTTAAGGTATGCTCCCTCTATTCCCATTTTGCTGAGTGTTTTCATCATAAATGGGTGTTGTACTTTATCAAATGCTTTTTCTGCATCTATTGATATGATAATGGATTTTTATCTTTCATTTTGTTTAGGTGATGTATTATAGTTATTGATTTGCGAATATTAAACCATCCTCGCTTCCCTGGGATGAATTCCACTTGGTCGTGATATATGACCTTTTTGATGTATTGCTGGATCCTGTTTGCCAATATTTTATTGAGGATTTTAGCATCTATGTTCATCAGTGATATTGGCCTGTAATTTTCTTTCTTTGTTGTGTCTTGGCCTGGTTTTGGATCTAGGGTAATACTGTCTTCATAGAAAAAGTTTGGAATTTTTCCCTCTTCTTGGTTTTTTAGGAATAGTTTGAGGAGGGTAGGAGTTAGTTCTTCCCTAAATGTTTTGTAAAATTCGCCTGTGAAGCCATCTGGTCCAGGGCTTTTGTGTGCAGGGAGATTTTTAATTACCGTTTCAATTTCCTTCTTTGTTATTGGTATGTTTCACATTTAAAGTAAAAACAGTAGATACAATTTTGAAGGCAGTGAGTATAAATACCAAAAACTAAAGTTCATGAGGCCAAACCATGGGATGTCCAGGTCCCATGTGCTTTTTCTTCATTTCCAGTAAAAGGGATTAGGAGTTGTGTAGTGAGGGAAAAGAAAAATCCATGGAATGTTCTCTAAGTTAATTAAAGAAAGTCCTTCAAGAGGACAAAGTAATCTATAAAAGTTGAGAATTTACAATAGATTTTATGAAAATGATGATCCCAAGTAATTTTGCCATGATGTTGGAGTGGTATTCTGTAAGATTATTTAAATAGATTCAATAAATAATGTGAAGAAAATAATTGGAGACTAAATGTATGAACACTTTTGTTGTAAAAGGGAGAAGAAAGGGCTAGAGATGAAAGTAAAAGTAAAGTAGAAAAGGGAGTTTTATATATGTGTCACAAGAAGATATCCACACTTATCAATGCTGATGAGAATAATCTCGTAAAGATTCTTCAGAATGAAGTAGAAAAGAATGAGAATTGTAGGTGCCATGTGTTTGATGAAATAGAAATATATTAGAAGTACAAATGGAGGCATTACTCGTGGGTAGGAGTTGGACATATCTTGGGGTAGTGGTTACACAGGCCTATTGTTCAAATATCTGAATAAGGATGACTTAGCCACTTGATCATTAGGCATAATTAGGCATCATTATTACATGCCAGCTAATTATATTATGGAAAATCCAAGGAAAGTTCTTACCCGTTATAACCACTAGTGCTCTCAAGAAGACAAAAGAATAATCTGGGTAATGCATGTTCTTTATCCCCTTCCTAAGTACCAAACATTTCACATTCACTGGGATAGAGTTAATAAAGGAGAGAAGTGATTAGGAGTTACTTTTATTTATCTTCCTATGATAATATGGAAGCACCACAAGTAGACATAATTTTCCCAACAATAAACTCTCAGGGTATTAGTATACATTTTGGGACAGTAACAGTTTTATATATTTATACTCTTTAAGTGGCAGAGAACAATCTCATCTCTGATAAAATGTTATATTATGATGATGATGGGAGAGATTTGTGTTTCCTTACATATTTTGTATTATTATTTTTTTATTTTTTAAAAATGTCCAAGTTCTTTTTTTAACCAGTTAAAGCTAGTAAAAAAATTATGGCCTGAGTATATTAGGAATTTTTTTAAGGTAAAATGATTACATTGTTTTCTGTCACTGCAATAAACTAAAATCTAAACCATTAAGTCAGAAACATAAAATATAGGGATATAAAGATAAATGAATCAGTAAAATAAATATCACTGTCCATAATGGTATATTTTACTTTCAAGTGTCATTAATTTAAAATGAGATGATTATTCATGTTTATAAAACTAATGCACTAATGTACTTGGAGTCCAAAAATTCTCAGTTTTCCCTCTTATTCTAAATAAATTGTGTTAGGTTTGAAAAATACTGGCTGAGGATAAATGAAGAGAGAGACTATATGCTATATATGAGCATGTCCATCATCTAATATAACATGTTGTAGCAACATATGGCAGTAGCACACAGAACAAAACACACAACTTTGCTTCAGAATGGTAACACTAATAACTGACAAACATAATATCAGTGTAATCACTGAATAATTATTAATAATTATCAATTTATGAAATAAAATTTTAACTTTCCAATGGTTATGTATTTGATCAATAGACTTCATATGGTTCAAGAGGAAATACTGTTAAATAATTGGGAAATTCACCAGTAGTCTGTGACGTACACAGATAATCTTTGACATTTGCTTATCTATGTTTATTGTTAATTTTCCTATAAAAAAGTTAAAATGTTATATTACTTGAAATTTGCATTATTTTCAAGTAGTGCATGTTTTTTCTATTGATGAACCTAAGGACTTTATCAAAAGAAATAAGAAACTAAAACTATAATTATCTCTCTCCCTGCAAATATATATACGAGGTCTGTAAAGAAGGTATCCAAACATATAATATGAAAAATAGAGAAATTTATTGAAGAAGATATAAGGAACAATGTACATAAGACAATGATGTCTCAGTCCCCTTCAAAGCAGGCACTTTGAGATCTCACACAGTTCTCCCAATCGCCATAAGCTGCTCCATAATATTTTCCTGAATGTCATCAAGAGTGTGAAATTTTCACAGATGATTTTAGTTTTAGGAAAAGCCAGAAGTCACAGAGTGCCAAATCTGGGCTGTATGGGGGCTGAGTTACCTAAGTGATTTGATGTTTTGCCAAAAATCTCTTCACAAGATGTGAGCTTGAGTGGGCATGTTGTTGTGATGCTGCTGCCATCACCAGTTACCCATAGCTGTGGCCTTCTGAGTCATCTGAATAGTTTATGAGGAAGAATATTCAAGCTTAATGCAAAATTTGAAGTAGATTTGTTGCTCTACTTGCTCAGTCATTTTGAATGTCATGGCCACACAGCACACATGCTCACTCAATGGCATCAACAATACCCATTGACTAGTATGGTGAAGTCGTCATTGTTCATGCATGTGCATTTCAGTCCACTCTCCTTGGATTCCCGTCACATGAATATAACTCAAACATTCTTCTTATATTAACAATGGTTGGACTTTTTTTGGACAGATCTAACATATATGTTATTTGAGGTGAGGAGTGAGTAATTCCTCCATGTCAACAATAGTTCATAGCTTATCATATATGTTAGTCATTATTTTTTATTATACCTAATGCATTTATTACTATACCTACAGTTATTTAATACAATTTAAAAATTAGTATGCATGTACATCTTCATAATAATCCTAAAAAGGTTTGCCACTTCTTTTCTTTGTTATAAAATCTAACCGATTGAGAAATCAACCAGTTGTACCAAAGTGCTATTTTGGGTAAATTTCTCTAAGATTCCTTCTAAGAAATAATGAGAATTTTGTTTTGTTTTGTTTTTTTGCTTTAGTATAAACATTAAAATATTAATTATGATAAAACTTATAAAATTAACTGTTCATCATGTTTCAGTTAACATATATAAATTTTTGACTAAATTTTTTCAGACTTTAGCAGTTAGTTCGGTCATTATTCTTTTACTTCTTCTGCTTGCTAGAACAGCTTATATTATACTTGCAGTATTTTATTGGCTTAACAATATCTTTTATTTTCTTAACAATATAATAATATTCTTCAGAAGTAAATTTAAGAATTTACTTCTGACAGGGAAAAAACTGCCTGTAATTTTAGACTGACAATTTTTTCCAGGCTTCCTTTAAGATTATTCAAAAAAATTGTAACATCTTATATCTCTAATTCCTACAGATTTTCACATAAGATTTATTTTTAATGTGGTTTACAGAAAGTTGTTAGGAAATTTCTGAATCTTATATGACAAATGTTCAAAACACAAAGTTCTGTTTAGAATGCATAGTCTTTTGTTGGTAAGGACTATAATTAGGGTCAAAATTCTGTTTTCATAATTTAGCAAAATATATTTTTATGTAATTTAAAGACAATAGAACTAATTCCTAATATTTTCTATTGACAAGAGCCTAAATTATGACATATAAAATTGTACATATTTGAATATATATATACATATATAGAGAGAGAGTTATAACAACTTAAATACTTATCACATAACTCCTTAGCATAGATATTTATAATAATGACAGTTAACAAGACAGTATGAGATAGGTTTGAGTAACAATAAAAGAATGGGGAACTACAACCAATTTATTTATTTATATCTAAACTCAAGCCAGTTATTACCTTTTGGTACAAAATTATATTGGATACAAATAGTGAGTATTAGCTGTTACTCTAAGTTACTTTAGAGTAACTTATTTTATAGCTAAATGAGATGGGGTGATACATGAAAGTGCATGGAAAATTGTCTGGCACAACATAGGTATACAATAGATAGTTTTTAAGTTAAAGTTTAAGTAAATAAATTAGAATTTTGTAGCATATAGTCATAGATGAGCACAATATTCAGAAACCATCCACAAATAAATAAGTTAAGCACCATTAATATTGTCAATATTTTAAATAAACTATCATTTAATTTCTGTTATTTAAACTTCTGTTGTTTGAACATTAAACTACTATAATCAAAATGTGTAAATTTAGTTTCGGCTTAATTCTTATTTTTTAAAGTAGGTCATTATAATTACATGCTCTGTAAAAACAATGTGCATAAATTTTTTGGAGTTTTACATATTAGGTATATCTTAGTATACTGTATTTTATTGAATATACTGCCCTGTTCAATTACTAAAATTTGTGTTTATTACTCATTTATTATACCTGCTTATATTTTAATTGTATACCATTATATGATTTTGCAGTTTATATTCTTCTTCACACTGAAATTATATGCACTAACTAGATAAAATGTGTTTCTTCCATTTTAAAAAAACAGATAAACTATTAAAGAAAACTATACTTGGTTAGAAGTATTTGTCAAACGGTGTATTTACTACACTTTAAATATGTTTTGTAGTGGGAATTTGTGTACAAAAGTAAATGTTTTCTCATAGCGCACATTAAAGTGAAATTCATAGTGAACACTGGAAATTTAAAGAGTATGATTTCATTTTCAAGTCAAGTTTCTTAAGTATGTTCCACATAGTATGCCATTTACCCAGTGTGTTATGAGTTCTAAAAATATAAAATACAGTAACCAAGGAGACATGATAAAGAGACTACTCAGTTTTGAAGCCAAATAAAAGGTTAAATACTCAATTATTCTCTAAGTCTTTCTCTGGCTCTCTGTTCTAATTCACTGGTAAATAAATCAACATATACAGAAGAGAAGTATCTATCCCTTAATATTTTCTCCTTTTTAAGAATGGTTATTCCATCTTAGTATTTAACAAGTGTTCTGCTAGCTACCACAAAATTATTGCAATTTTAAAAGTCTAAACTCAAGCTAAAACACTGCTCGTCGCTTCTAGACTTTGAGTAAACTTTTAAAATGTATATTTTATTATTCCATTCATTTATAATTAAATCTTTCCAGCCAGTAACATGTTCATTAAAAATTTTGAATATTCACCATATGCCAAATTCTGACATAAAATGGAGAGCAACTGTTCTTCTCTTAGAAATAAAAACTGGAGAAAAAAGATGACAAAAGAGTAAATGGAAGCTACACTAACCTCCTCCCAGAACTAGTCTGGATTTACAATGTAATTTTGGAGAAATCATCTGGAATAACCAACCAAACACTAGCTGGAGAGAAGTCTTATAACCACGGAGAGACAGAAAAGGCCGCTACATCACAATGTGACTGGCAGGGAGTGCAGAGACGTGGAAAAGCTGGCTGGGCTCACACGGGTGGCAGCTGAAGGGACTGAGAAACAGCTCAGCAGCCGGGGGTTTCCCCTGAGAAGGGCAGGATCTAAACCCCCAGCTGAGCTTCCCAGCCTACAGCAACAGAGTGGAAAGTAAAATAGTATCCAGCTGTGAAAAGCGAAAAGCCACAGGGTTTCTTGCTAGCCGGAGAGAAACAGCTGGAGAAAAAGAGCTCTTAAGCAGATCACATACAAAAATATTTTGGCCCCCACTTATGCTGGGCTCAAGCGGAGGGAAGGCAGAGAGTACTAGAGACTCTTGGGGAGAGTTTGGTGTGCTGCCTTTCAGGGGAGAACTGGGGAAGCAGCCAACTGGGTCCCAGTGCTGACTCATCCCCAGTACTGCAGGCAGATCATTCCCCACCCTCACTCCAAGTGGCATCAGCCTGAGGGGAAGCAAACGACCTGCCTACAGGAATTAAGCTGCCACACCCACCATCCTTAAGCATGATGGCTAATCACAGATTGAATAGATTAACAACTAAAAAAGTCAGACAAGGGCAGTAGATCCCTAAAAGTCTCCAACAGGCTGCCTAGGCCCAGACTGGTACAAGATCTGACGCCACCAGGGGCAGATCCAGGAAGTGCAAATCATTCTAAGAAGCACCAACAAACAATAGGAGTCACAAAAATGGGGAGACAGAGAAGCAACCCCCCATCGAAAAGAAGGTAGAATCCCCAGAAAGAGTGCTAAATGAAATAGAGGGGAGAAAACTATTAGATATGGAATTCAAAACATGGATTATGGAGAAGCTCAATGAGCTCAGTGGAAACTACAAGGAACTCCAGAAAAACTACAAGGAACTTACTGAGAATTACACCAGCATGAAAAAGGATATAGAAGCTATCAATAAGAGCCAGGAGGAGATGAAGAATATGATCTCTGAATTGAAGAACAAAGTAGAAGGAATTAAAAGCAGGCTAGAGGAAGCAGAAGATCAAATCAGTGAGCTGGAAGACAATGTAGACAAAAACTCCCAGACAGTGCAACAAAATGAAAAAAGACTGAACAAGACTGAAGAGGCTCTAAGGTAGCTGCAGGACAACATGGAACATAATGCTATCGGTATCATAGGAATTCCAGAAGGAGAAGAAGAAGAACAAGGAATAAAAACCTCTTTGAAAAACTAATGACAGAAAACGTCCCTAACATGAGGAGAGAAAGAGTCACGCAAGGCCAGGAAGCACAGAGGGTCCCAATGAAGATGAACCCCAACAGGCCCACTTCAAGACACATCATAATTAAAATGGCAACATTCAAAGACAAAGAGAGAATCCTAAAAGCAGCAAGAGAGAAACAACTAATAACATACTAGGGAGCTCCAATAAGGCTATCATCACATTTCCCAGCAGAAACACTACAAGCCAGAAGGGAATGGCAAAAAATATTCCAAGCAATGAAAAACAAAGGCCTACAACCAAGAATACTCTATCCAGCAAGGCTCTCATTCAAAATGGAAGGTGAAATAAGGAGTTCCCAAGACAAAAGAAGGCTAAAAGAATACATCTCCACCAAACCAGCATTGCAAGAGATGCTAAAGGGTCTGCTTTAAGAAGATGAAGAAACAGAGAGAGACAGAGAGGAACATGAGTACAAAGGGGGAAAATGACAATGAATAAGTACTGAAAGAAAGAAGGAACTTCTACCATTTGCAACAACATTGATGGAACTAGAGAGAATTATGCTTAGTGAAATAAGCCAGGCAACAAAAGAAAAATACCTTATGCTATCACCTATTATAGGAAACTAATGAACAACACAAGCAAATGAGCAAAATTGAACCAGAGGTATGTAAACAAAGAATATACTAACAGTAACAAAGGGGGAGATGGGAGGGAGAGAAGTGGTAAGAAGTGGAAAGGTCTAGTCAAAGAACATGTATAAATGACCCATGGACAGGGACAACTGGGTAGGGACTGAATGTGGGAGAAGGGGGGCACAGGATGCAGGGAAGGAAGAGGGGGGAAAAAGTGGGACAACTGTAATGAAAAAACAAACAAAAAAATTTTAGTGGGGGAAAAAATGAAAATATAAAGAATGAAAATGCAAGTTCAGTGAATATTAGAAGGACAAGGATTTTCCTTCACACTGTTTATTTTTCTCCATATCTGATATCTCCAGAGTCTGACATTCTAAAGAAGTAAGTAATGACATAAATTTCTTTGCATATAACTAATAAGACCAGTTGTTAATAGAAGTTTTTTTGATTAATGTATTGACTGGATGTCCTGCCTAAAGAAGACATGCTTGGGCTCTGGTTGTTACCAAAAAAGCCCTGAGAAACTGGGATTGATTTTCAAAGGTAATAAAAGCCCACGAGAAAAAATGCCTGGTACCTTGGTTGGAGGTGCAGTTCATGGCAATCTTTCCAGGGAAGTAATGAAGGTTGTTTTCCTGAAAGATGGCTAGAAAGGACCTTAAGGCACAATGGAAAACCAGAAGGACTTGGAAAAGACAGGTGTTTACAGGCAAGGCTGAATACCAGGTATGTGGTTCTTCTTCTATGCCCTGAAGGGCAGACGAAGGTCACCCTAAATGTTCCTTGCGTAAGTTCCAGCAAAGCAGAACTAAAGATCCTAAGTGATCATTTTCTGTTCTTGTTGTGTTTATGCAAATGAATAGGACAAATTAAAAATGGACTTAATACAGTTCCTTTAATGACAAGGAGGGTAATCTTAGGGAGAAAAATGTTGATTCAAGGAAAATCACAATGCTCAGCGGTAGACTATAAACTAGTATAGCTAACCGTCTTTAAATTTTATCTTCATTTAAAGTTTGTTTTGATTTGAAAATTAAACTATGTCTGTGGTATTTTCAAAGATGTTTAATTTACAGGCAAGAAGAATGTCAAATGCCTTGCAGCTGGATGTCTTTCCAATAAGACAGTCCTACAGATTTAGAGACTTGTATGTGGGTTATGTTACATAAATTAACATGTGTTTTCCATTTTCAAAGGGCATAAGCCTATGATCTCATTACCTGAGTGATTGTCTGTAAGTATAGGCCTCACTTAATCCTGTCTGCATCGCTGCCTCCTGAATCTCAATGGTTTGGCTGAACTAAGTGGCTGGGTTGGTGAAGTATGGGGTGGTCTGTGGGCTTCACTTTAAAACTGGTTTCTCTTTTTTTCCCTAATGGCTTAGACAGGAAGAGCCCAGAGATCTGAGAGAGGGGAAACCTAAAATATTTTCCTCAGCCCAAACTAAGTATAATGGCCAAAAGGGTTTTGGGCAGGTGAGATATACCTGGCACACCTTCCTCTTAAGAAGCCCTTCTTTTCCCTAATGTGGGACATTGAAAAATTAATACCTGTCTTTTGTCATCTAGTGATTATTGACTGAATGATGTCTTTTAACCCTGTTGCCAAATCTGTTGCCTCCAGAATACAACAAGGATGCCAGCCTGTTAAATCAAGCATGCCGTTGTCCGGGGACAGCTAACTGACTTGAAGTCTGCACGATCCTTCCCAATGTAGGAAGGCCACCCTCCCATCCACACCCCCACTCTTATAAGGGATTTCTGGACCCAAGGGTATGTAGGACGACGACCTTGTCCAGCTTGAAGCAGCTGGAGGAGCTCGAGACCTTTGCCCATTGTCCTTTATAACATTATAAAGGGTCTCAAGTCTGAGAGGGAGGGATTGCTATTTTTTATTGTTAAAATAATTAATTAATTAATTATTTTAAAAAAAGAAGAATATATGAAAGGATGAGGCAGAAGAGCTTGTATGTATGCCCCATGGGCATGGAGTTGGGGGGGGATTGTTGGGGGAAGGGGGTGCTTGGTGGAGGGGAGCAAAGGGGAAAAAATTGGAACTATTGTAACAATATAATCAATAAAATATACTTTAAGAAAAAGAAATAAAAACTAATTTTCAGAAGGTGGACTGACTTGGTAATGTCACATGATCAGGGATCAATTTACATTTATCCTGATCACTAGTCTACTATGAAGTCTATAAGTTTTTTTCAGTCTTTTAAATTCTATTTTATTGAGTTTTGTTTTATTATGGTTTTTATTTAGCTATGACTTAGTTAGCTTAATAGAACTGCAGAGTGTTTGTTTTTGGTCAATAAGTTGACCAAATGTGATCAAATCTTAAATGGTGGGTCGATGGGTCATTTTCAACCATTAAACTATTTGAGAAAAATTAGCATCAATGTGGTAAATTAGAACACAATGTATATAACTTAAGGTACTCATATAAATGCATTAGGTAGATCTGGACTGATACGTATTTTCAGATGTACCTTGTCTTCAGGAAACATCAATAAGGAATGGCAATTTGTGCAATTTCTCTTGTAAAAAACAAGGAACTCTTAACTTTTTGTGACAGCATGAATGGACCTGGATAGTAATGGGCTAAGTGAAATAAGCCAGGACTTCCGGCCAAGATGGAGGCTTAGACGGACATGCTTGGTCTCCCTCTATAACTAGAGAGGAATACAACTACTTCAAAACAAAAGACAACTAGAAATTCCAGAAAATAAAACTACATGGAAGCCCAACGTATGAAGTTATAAACCAGCGGCACCCTTTGGGCAGGTAGGAAGAGCGAAAGTGGGTGGTGCTGTTTGCATTTGCACCAAAGACAGTGGCAGGGAGAACAATCCCAGCAGCAGGGAGAACAATCCTGGCTGCAGTCGAACCCCGGCAGCTTGCAACCCCAACGCTGGGGAAAGCAGCCACCACATCGCCTTGAACAGTGAGGCCCAGAGGACGGATCCCGGTCTCCTAGTGGAATAACTGTGTGAATCCATCTTGGACACCCGACCCCACACAAAGCGCCACAGCGCTGCGAAATAGGTTGCAGAACAGTGCGGGTCTCTGGGTTGTGACTACAAAGCACCACAGCGCGGTGAAAAAGGTTGCTGACCCACCGCCGGTCTCTGGGTTGTGACGACAAAGGGCCACAGCATGGCGAAAAAGGTTGCGGATTGCTGCTGGTCACTGGGTTGTGATGAGTACACAGGCACTACCCCATATAGCCGGCCCAAGAAAACAAAATGCACCTGTCAAAATGAGGCAGACAACTATAGAAATCCCGGTGGCGCAGCTCACCAGGCAACAGATGAAGAATCTGACAGATGAACAAATAAGAAACCTATCAGAGGCTCAGTTCAGGGCCATTGTTATTGGGTGGCTTACAGAATTAACAGAACATCTGGAAAAAGATGAGAAAGAATAAAAAAACACTCATAATGAAAGGAACAAAACCACATATGAGACAGATGGTGAGGAAATAAAAACCAGAGTTCAAATCAACAAACCAGAACACAGAGAAGGAACAAACAGTCAACCAGTGCAGAGAGAAAAAATGGGAAGCAAGGAAAATGATGAGAGGATCAGAAACCTCTGGGACAGCTATAAAAGGCCCAACAAGAATCAATGGTTTGCCAGAGGGCGAAGAAGATGAACTAGAAATTGAAAAATTAAGTGAAAATATAATAAAGCAGAACTTCCCAAACTTGGGGAAGGAAATAGACATACAGGTCCAGGAAGCACAGAGAGTTCCAAAACAACTGGACCCAGGGAGAACCACTCCAAGACACATTATAATCAAAAGGTCAAAAGTTAAAGATAAAGAGAGAATCTTAAAAGCAGCAAGAGAGAAGAAAAGAATCATGTACAAAGGGGTCCCAATTAGACTATCAGCTGACTTCTCAAGGGAGACCCTGCAGACAAGAAGGGACTGGCAAGAAATATTCAAAGTAATGAAAATCCAAAACCTACAACCACGAATACTCTATCCAGCGAAATTGTCATTCAGAACAGAAGCGCAGAGAAGGTGTTTCTAGGACAAAACAAAACTGAAAGAGTTCATTAGATCCAAACCTCTGTTATATGAGATGTTAAAGGGATTGGTTTAGAAAAAGGAGAATCAAAACTATGAAATTAAAATGAAAATTGCATCACAATAAACAACAGAAGCTAGGGAATTGAAACAAAGGCAAACTAAACAGGCAACGAGAGTGGGAAAAGAACTATAGGTATGGGGAACATATTGGGGGGAGGTCAGCAGGGAGGGGGAAGGGGGAGAGGGAGGGAGATGATATAGGAATTAAGGATCATGGTAGGAGGGAATGGAATAGACAGAGAGAGGTTGAGAAGAACTATATGCACAACTAATGGACATGGTCTAAAAGGGGGGGACAACTGGATGGAGGGGGGCCACCGCGTGGAGGGGAGAAGAGGGAAGGGAAATTGGGACAAATGTAACATTATAATCAATAAAACACATAAAAAAAAAAAAGAAATAAGCCAGTCAGGGAAAGAAAAATAGCATATGATCTCAGTTATATGTAAAATCTAATGAAAAAATAAACAAAATAGAAACAGAGGCATGGCTTCATGGAACAGACTGACAGCTATCAGAGTGGTACGGGACTGGATGAAAGAAAGAAGGTTAAGGGATTAGCCAAAGAACCTATATGCATAACCCATGGACACAGACAATAGTGTGGTGATGGCAGGAAGGAACAAGATCTGAGGACTGGGTGGAGGTGGACAAAGGGAAGATATTGGGATGTCTGTAATAGTATGAACAATAAAAATAAAGTAAATAATGACAAAGAATAATTTATTTCCTGTCAGAGTCAGGAATTTGAATTCATTCTTTTTAATCCTTAGGGACAGAGGTCAACAATTATATGTGGTATTTGTATAAAATTTCAGAATAATCTACTTACAACCTAACCTTTTTTTCTATTTTTAATATGTGATAATATTAATTTCTCATACTTTTTGGAAGTCTTTACAATAATTATTTTTCACTATCACTTCTTATTGAGCTGATAAAATATTAACCAAGTTTCCATCTGTTTTGAACAACTTCCATTATCTGGCTCTCTCATCAGTAGTGGTCTCCATTCCACTTTGTCTTGAATGTTAGCACCATTTTAAGTTTATTTAACATAATATTAGTACTATTGAAAAAATTACTGTCAAGTCCATGCATCCTATTTGCCATTGTAACTGAAAACTCATGACTTTTTTCAGAAACTCTCAACCTTATATTTTCTGGGTTTATAAAAATATACGGACTTACATTTGGTTTCCATCAGATTACTTAGAAATAGCATAAGTGGATTTGGATTACCAGTTGTTATTTTATAACTTGTTACTAATCATAGATTCACTGATTGTTTTATTATAATTAAAAGCAAGGTATGTCTGGCCTGTTATAATAGTAATTTTTAACACCTGATTTTTATAGCTTCAGGTAACAATTAATTTTACAATATTTTTCTAGATTTTTTCTTTAACACAAGTAATATTCAATAAGAACAAGTGAAATCAAGACTTGAGTCCCTTAGCTGCAATCTCCTCTCTATTTGATGCACACTGAGAAGCTATGATAGTTTCTTTTCCTGAGTGCTCTTATGCAGAGTACATGTCAGAACATGAAAGCAACAGAAAATACAATGAAGGTTATTTTGAATATTTTCTAAAAACAACTCATCTGACTAGAATAAAAATTATGTGATATTCAAATGCAATAAAAAGTTCAATTTATATTATATTTTTACAAATTTATGAAGAGTTATTTTTTGTTTGTGTTATTGCTTGAGCTGGCATTAGCATGTATTTTTGTGGTTAAATAACAAGATTCAAATAAAATTATAATATCTTATGCTCTCATAAACAAAATATTATATAGTTGACAAGAAGTTGACCCAATTTTTATCTACCATCTCTAATTTATATAGACCTTAGCAAAAAGGAAATATAAATTATCAGCATTGTATTGAGAAAAGAAACAAAATAATTATAAACTGCATCAAAATTTGTATGTGTATTTTTGTGTGTGTAGAACTTGACAGAACTCAATATGTCAATATTGAGCACTGCATTGGTTCCACTGGAGCTTATATATTTCACAATATTGCTTTAGATATCTTTACTTAGTTATTCATAGTTATCTTTAATTATAATCAAGGAAACTAAAAAGAAACGTGGTTCTTTATTTCTTCATTTATTTTGTTAGTTTGTTATCAATATGAGAGAATTTATTGTAGATTAAAATATTTAAGTAACAATGTAAAAATATTTCCTACTGGTGAGACAAGAAAAACCATTTAACAATAATAATAGCAAAAACTATTTTATGTAATTTAAGTAATATTTTTATTTAGTAATATGACCTAAGGTAATTGCAGAAAAACTTGATTCTACTCAGATGTAAAATAGTATAGTTTTACTAAACACATAGCCAAAATTGTTAAAAATTATAAATACAATAATAATTATGGACACTAGTTGAAAATAGTAGTTCATTTTTATTATTGATATATTTGCATAAAACTTGAAATAAAATAATACTTAATTTATATTTTCTTTATGTATGTATTTCTTAATATATTTTTTTATTTTTTATTTTTTTTTATTTTGGTTTTTCAATTACAGTTGTCCCCTTTTCCCCTAATTTCTCTCCCCCACCCAACCCACCCCCTCTCCCGCAATCATATCCCTCCCCGTTGTCCATGTCCATGAGTCTTCTATATGGGTTCTTTGACTAATCCCTTCCCTTACTTATCCCCCTTCTCTCCCTTTCCCCTCCCCCCTATTGACTGCTATTCTGCTCTTTGTTCTATTTAGTTCCTTTGTTTGTGTTGTTCTTTAGTTTCCTGTATTAGGTGATATCATATGGTATTTTTCTTTCTTTGCCTGGCTTATTTCACTAAGCATAATTCTCTCTAGTTCCATCCATGTTGTTGCAAATGGCAGGAGTTCCTTCTTTCTTTCTGCTGCATAGTATTCCATTGTGTAAATGTACCACAGTTTTTTGATCCACTCATCTACAGATGGGCACTTAGGTTGTTTCCAGCACTTAGCTATTGTAAACAGTGCTGCAATGAACATAGGAGTGCATAAGTTCTTTTGAACTGGTGTTTCAAGATTCTTCGGGTATAATCCTAGTAGTGGAGTCACTGGTTCAAAAGGCAGTTCCATTTTTAATCTTTTGAGGTAATTCCATACTGTTCTCCATAGTGGCTGCACCAGTCTGCATTCCCACCAACAGTGCAGCAGGGTTCCCGTTTCTCCACATCTTCGCCAGCACTTGTTGCTTGTTGATTTGTTGATGATGGCCATTCTGACTGGTGTAAAATGGTATCTCATTGTGGTTTTTATTTGCATCTCCCTGATGGCTAATGATGTTGAGCATTTTTTCATGTGTCTATGGACCTTCTGTATGTCCTCTTCGGAGAAGTGTTTGTTCAGGTCCCTTGCCTTCTTAATATATTTTTTATTGTTTTGTTGCAGTTGTCCCAATTTTTCCTCTGTTGCTCTCCACTGCCCCCCACTCCCACAGTCAGTCCCTATTTATGTACCCCTATGTTCATAGCAGCACTATTTACAATAACCAAGTGCTGGAAACAGCTAAAGTGCCCATCAGTAAATGAGTGGATCAAAAAACTGTGGTACACTTACACAGTGGAATTATATGCAGCAGAAAGAAAGAAGAAACTCCTACCTTTTGCAACAGCACAAATGGAACTGGAGAGTACTATGCTCCATGCATATTTCTTTTGCTAATTTTAATCTGTATTCTTTCACTGTAATAAACAGTAACTGGGACAATAATAGTTTTGTGTCTTTCTAGCAAATCACTGAGATTGGGTGGTGTTAAGAATCCCTGATACAAAAGGTTAAATACTGAATAATTAAATTTATAGTTATGAGATTTTAATATAATTGAAGTGCAAAACTATGCAAAAACAGTGAACACTTATAAATTATCTTAGGGAAAACCTTTATGATAATATTATATATAGTACTTATATACACACGAACCAATGTTCCAACCTAAAAATACTATTTGAATTCAGAGATTCAATAAAATTACAAGGCTAAAATTCTGCTGCAATCTGAAATAAGACTAAATTATATATTATGGATAAGTAAAATATTGCAACTGATAACTTTAGAGTACTTATTATCTCTTCGACATGTCTTTGAGCATTATGCATTCCCTTATTTATTCAATTTCCACAAGTCCATATTGTGTAAGATATTAGTGTTATATTCATTAAGTAGATAAGATAAGGCAAAAAATATTTAAAAATTGTTCAATGTCACAAAGAACCCAATTTTCAGTGATAGAATTAAAATCTAGAATGGTTGGCCTCAGACTTTCTAATCTTTGTTATCCCAATATTCTGTTTATGTTTTCTGTTTCTATTGTATAGAAAAAGAAAAGCAAGTCCAATTGTTATTCATCTCTTGTAGGTCAAACACAGTTCTAAGTGTTTTGAATGCATTATTTAATTTATTTCTCCACACAATCACATAGTGTTTTTTCATTTTAAAAACAAATAAATAGGTTCAGAAGAATTGAATGAGTTGCTTAAAGTCACAGGACTAGCCAGAGACAGAGCTTTAAATAAAATTTATTGGTCTTTATAGATATATTTTATTAATGAAATTGATTAAGGATGTTTGAAAGTGAGAGAGGTAGTATGAAAGAAATGGTTTCAACAATCTTAAGTGAACAAAATAAACTAAAACAGTAATAAGATGAATAAAGAAAATACTATTTATTTAATTGAAAAAATATGTCAATATCTAAGAAAGAGAGAAGTATTGAAATCACTCCTCTTTTAGATAAAAACCAAAGCAAAATCAAGAATCAGGATATGGCTTTAAATGGATTGTAGCAAACAGGACAATCTTTTTTCTGAAGTGAAATAAAAATTATATATTGTGTAAAATAAAAAAAAATGTATTATATCTGTACTTTTAAAATCTCTCAGGTCAATTATTTTGAGATTATTGACCAGAATAAGACAAAATTATAAAAAAATAGCAACTGAGATAGATATATAGTTTTTAAACCTGCATCTACACTGTAACAGAGTGTAATTTTCCCAATTCAGCAAAATTTGTTCCAATTGCTCATTTTCTTATATCCCTGCTGGGGCCATAAATTCAAACTAAAGATATAAAGATTTAATAAAAATAGAATATTTATTATAAGAAACGTAAGATGAGGGAATGATAAGTGTCATATGACTTTATATGTATGTGGAATCTAAAGAACAGTATAAATGAACAAGAAGACAGGAACAGACTTATAGGTATAGAGAACAGGCTGATGGTTGCTAGAGGGGAGGAAAATTGATGGACTGGGTTAAAATAGCTGAAGGGATTAGCAAGTACAAATTGATAGTTACAGAATAGTCAAGGGGATGAAAATTTTAGCATAGGAAATATTGTCAATAATATTGTAATAACTATGTATATAACCAGTTGGTTAGTGGAACTATTGGGAAAACACTTTGTAAAGTACATGATTGTCTAATCACTATCCTGTGCACTGGAAACTAATAAAATGCATATTAAATATAAATTGTAATTGAAAACAAATAAATTAATTTAAATAAAAATGAAATTTAAGAACATATTTCTGATAGTTTTTAATAAAAATATCTGTTTTTCTTATCCTCTGTCCCCTTTTGTGTACAAGCAGCTTCTAATTTCAAGGTAAGATTTAAGTGGTATGCTTCTATTAATAGGGATAGATCAATTTTAGGATATTTCTCTTACACTGCCTAACAATTAAGAAAACCTATTCAAGGGTTATAAATTTTTATTTGGATGATATATATAAAAAAATACTTTTTGTGTGTGTTTCTTCTCTTTGTAATCCCATTGCATGAATAACAAAACCTTAAAAAAAAAAAAGAAAAAACATAAGGACCTACTCTATATCACTTACAGAAGTTGAAATTTTAATAATAAATGTGCAATAATTCAATAGTAAGCAAATATTGTTTGGCTACTATTTAACAGCCTCTAGTATTAGCTGAAAAATTTATAGTCCTTCTCAAATAACTTACTATGGTAATCAGGTAATTGCAGGAGAGTGTGAGTTGATGAAACTCATGGGCCTGTAAAAGGACAACAGGGGCCTAAAATAATTCTGGAATTTCCTTTATAAAATGATTTGACAAATATTCAGGGAAAGAAAATGATCTGAACACAAGATAAATGTATTTTTGTATAAAGGTGGTACCTATCAATCTTCTGGTATTTCTTTAAACAATATTGAGTATTTAATTTAAAATATCCAGCTGGACTATTACATAACCTCATTTATATTTATGTAATCACAATCTGATAGTATCACCATTAAAAGTTAAGAACTTCTTTCATAATTGTAAGGAATTGGGAAAAATACAGTTAGAACAACATTTCTAAAGAAAGTTGAAATCATTAAATAAATAAGGTTTTATGTTAGTTATCTATTGTTGCATACCAAATCATCATAGAAGTTTGTGTTTTAAAACAACAATACTTATTTAATCTCTCATGCTTCCTTGCAGTTAAAATTTTGGAAGTAATTTGACTGAATGAGTCTCTCAAGTATCATGAGGAATCTGCCAGATGATAGTAAGGAGTGAAGCTATCTTGAATTTTTCTTCACTCAAATGTCTAATGTCTGAGCTGGAAAGATTGAAATAGCTGGGAACTGAGGCTATTTTTGAAGCTCTTGCAGCATCTATAAGTTTATGTGTTCTCTCTACATGGTCTACATTCAATAAGGCAGCTTCAAATAAGCTGTAATCATTAAATGAACTAAGTTTAGGACTGATGTCACATAATCTAAGAAATACGCATAGCAAGAAACTACCTTTTACTCTGATCTAATCTGGAAAATTATGCAGTATCACTTTTCTCTCACTTTGTTGGATAGGAGTAAATATTGAGAACAAGAAAAATTGAGAAAAAGAAATTTAGACTCCATCTTGTATGGGAGAGAGGCAACGCAGAAATTGCAGTTATCTTTTAAACCAAGTACATCATTGATTTTACTGCCTACAGTGTAGAAAGGTCCTACCATTACAACCACATAGTAATGTTGAATAAAATAAAACTTACAACTTTGTTGACACCAACAGAGAGCAGAGAAAGGCAACAATTCTGAAACACACTGAAAGATTCGGGCTTGAAAAGAGAAGGTATAAGTGCTAGCTTTTGGGGGCAAAGGCAGTTTGTGGCCAGTGAGAAAAATTCACCTAAAATTTTTAATGATAAGTCAAGGCCAAATGATGCTCATGGGTACACACACAGAGAGAAATTAACAAAGCTTTTAGAAATCATCTATTATGATATGGACCACAGGGAGGAGAACAACATCCAGCTGCTGCAGGAAAGTCATAGAATTCATCCAGGTCTTTCTTCCCTATTATAAAACCAAAACCAAAACCTTAAACTCAAGGCAGAAGAACAATGAATAGTGTCATTTTTAGTACACAAGGGACATCTTATTGCAGTTGTGTAAAACAAATAGAAAGAAAGGTCTAATTGGGGAAGGGGTCAAGAAACTGTGTTGAACCCATGGCTACTGTTGGAGGAGGGCAATAGCACTGGCATTGAGACGGCCACCTTCCTGAGACCTCCTGACAGAGTGCCTGCCTAAAACTGAGGTTCAGTTAGAATGGCATAAAACACTCCTACCCCCATCCTTGTTTTACTGTCAGATGAGAAGTTCTGAGCAACAATAAACAAGGAATATTATGAGAAAAATCCCTCTGTCAGATGCAGTGCAAAGGAGAGACCCAAATCTAAGGGTGGAGTAGTGAGGGAGGAAATTCTTTTTTTCAACGATCCTCTATCCTAAATACACAGTATTTTAAATGAACATAAAGCCTATGGTGACACAAGATTAGCCATAGGAATCCAAAATTAATGTACAATCTCAGCTCAGCTCCTAACTAGATTGACCAAAACTTTGCTATTAAGGCTCCAAGCAAAGGAAGGATTTGGTTATTTCCAAGCAGATCCTTCAAAAAGACATACAAATTTGAGAGAAGAGTCAGAACTTTTTAAACACTTTTTAAACAAACTGCTTAAGGACAAATATGGCTGGTTGTATAGAATGAGAGCAGAGCAGACTTTTTGGACACCTTTGACAATCCAATATAGAGTCACTGTCAGCCAGGACAGTTATGTCAAGTACAATGTTCAGACTGAGGTAATAGGTTATGGGGGGGGGTGATAAAAGATAGAATAGGGTACAGGGGTGATAAATGGTGATAGGAGACTTGACGGGGTGGTGAAGACACAATGCAACATACAGATGCTGGATCAGAGAATTGTACACCTGAAACCTATATAATTTTATTAACCATATCACCAAAACTTCAATAAAGAAAAGAAATAAATGAATAAGTGCATGAATACATAAGACTGAGGTAATGAGATATAAAGGGGCCACCCTTCATAAGGTCCTACAAACCATAAGTCTAGACACCTGGATAAGGAATCCATCTGACACCCATATGAGTGGGACCCCCAATCCTTGTGAATTATAAGAATTCAGAACTCCAAACACCCAACATTAGAGCTTAGCTGTACCACAGGTCATGCTTGGAGCCCTACAGAACTTCCAGATGTGCTCCATCACTGCTGCCACCTGGGTTGAGACCCATGCTCGCCCCTCTACCTGAGGATGTCATCAGTAACTGGGACTTTGCCAGACACGATCTGTGCTTGCTTCTCTTGTGTAGGCTCCCCTTCTGTGTGTATAATATGTGTGTAACACTATTGGCTTATTGGGAGGTCTCTCCTAATAGATCTGCCATTGTGGAAAGACACAAATGTATGTGAGTGACTCCTTTGAGGGATGCTCCCCTGCTCGTGACATTGAAGTGACAGTGAAGAATCTGATAACCAAGGAAGTTTGTATCACCTTATAGCCTTTTCCTCCAAAAAACTTACAAGGTAGTCACAGGAAACAATAGGGAGAATCCTGAGAACCCATCTCCCTGGTGTTGGCTGAGGGAGGGAAAAAGCAGCCACTGCTAAACCTCTTTTCAGACTTATTTCCTTCCATTTTTCTCAGACAGATTTCCCCAATCCTTCATATTGAACAAAAGCTTTAATCTTAGAGGAAGGCCATACAACTCCGTAGACTAAGGCCATTGGCTGGAAACTCCCTGCAACAAAAGCAGGGGAACAGCAGCCACCACTAACCTTTGCCCAAACATTCTTTGTTTTCCATATTTTGAAGAGATTTTATTTTTTAAATATTTCATTTATTTATCTATTTATCTATTTTTGAGAGAGAGAGAGGAAAAGGGAGGAAGAAAGAGATGGTAAGAAAAAGCAGCGAGTTGCCTCTTGCAAAAACGTGATCAGGAACAAAACTTGCAACCCAAGTGTGTGCCCAGATAAGGCATGAAACTGGAGAACTTTCAGTTTGCAAGACGATGCCCAACCAACTGAGCCACACCAGTCAGGGATCTTCCATATTTTGGATTAATCTAGTGCATTGTTTGTTTTCTAATTTTAGATATTAAAAAAATAAATTTATTTGAAAGACATCCTTTAATAAAATCATATATGTTCAAAGCATACACTTCTATGATATTTCATCTATATGAGGTCTATCCATAAATGTCCAGCCATTGTTAGTATAACTAAAATGGTTTGTGTGACATTGATGTAACTTGGCAGCCAATGAGAGTTGACTGGAATGCACATGTGTGAATAATAATGACTTCACTGTACTCATCATTGGGGCTATAGATGCCCTTGAGTAGCATGTGGCCATTACATTCAAAATGGCTGAGAGAATAGGGCAACAAATCTGCATCAGGTTTTGCATTAAGCTTGAACATTCCTTATCAAAAACTATTGGGATGATTCAGACGCTGCAGCTATGTGCAACTGGTGATTGGCAACTTCATTACAAGAACATGCCTACATTGCATCACATCTCATCTCATGCAGAATTTTTTGGTGAAACATCAAATCACCCAGGTGACTAAGCCCTGCTACAGCCCAGATTTGGAACCCTGTGACTTATGGCTTTTCCCAAAACTAAAATCACCTTTGAAAGGGAAGGAATTTAGACTTTTGATGAGATTCAGGAAAATACCATGGGACAGCTGATGGCAATTGGGAGAATTGTATCAGGTCCCGATGTGCTTACATTGAAGGAGACCAAGGTATCATTGTCCTATGTACAATGTTTCTTATATCTTCTTCAATGAGTGTCTCTATTTTTCATATTACATGGCTGGATATCTTCTAGACAGACTCTATAGATCAGATTATGTGCCCACCACTCAAAGTCAAATCTTCGTCACCACCAGCCCTCTTCCCTCCAATGACCTCCACAGTCTTACCTTTGTATATGAGGTTTTGTTTGTTTTTCTTGTTTGTTCATTTGTTGCTTTCAGTTTTATATGGCTTATAGACATTTTTTAAGGTTTAGAGTATAAATTAGTAACTTGTTCCATTTTTCCTTCAAGTGACATTATACTACTTCATTTAGTGTAAGAATCTTTTTTTTAAGTATATTTTATTGATTATATTGTTACAATAGTTCAAAATTTTTCCCCTTTGCTCCCCTCCACCCAGAGACACCCTCCTCCAGCAATCCCCCCCAAGTCCATGCCCATGGGTCATACATACAAGCTCTCCCGCTTCACCCTTTCATATATTCTTCTTTTTAAAAAATAAATAAATGATTAATTAATTATTTTAACAATAAAAAATAACAATCCCTCCCTCTCAGACTTAAGACCCTTTAAATTCTTACAAAGGACAATGGGTGAAGGTCTCGAGCTCCTCTAGCTGCTTCAAGCTGGACATGGTCATTGTCCTACCTACCGTTGGGTCCAGAAATCCCTAATAAGAGTCGGGTGTGGAGGGGAGGGTGGCCTTCCCACATGGGGAAGGATCGTGCAGACTGCAGGTCAGTTGGCTGTCCCCAGACAATGATGTGCTTGATTTAATAGGCTGGCATCCTTGTTGTATTCTGGGGGCAACATATTTGGCAACAGGGTTAAAAGACATTATTTAATCGATAACCACTTAGATGACAAAAGACATATTAATTTTTCAATGTCCCACATTAGGGAAAAAAAGGGCTTCTTTGGAGGAAGGTGTGCCAGATACATCTCACCTGTCCAAAACCCTTTGGCCCATTATACTTAGTTTGGGCTGAGGAAAATATTTTAGGTTTGTTCCCTCTCAGACCTCTGGACCCTTTCTGTCCAAGCCATTAGGATAGAAAAGAGAAACCAGTTTTAAAGTGAAGTCCACAGACCACCCCATGCTTTACCAACCCAACCACTTAGTTCAGCCAAACCATTGAGTCTCAGGAGGCAGCGCTGCAGACAGGATTAAGTGAGGCCTATTCTTAAAGATAATCACTCAGGTAATGAGATCATAGGCTTATGCCCTTTGAAAACGGAAAACACATGTTAATTTATGTAACATAACCCACAAACAAGTCTGTAAGACTGTCTTATTGGAAAGACATCCAGTTGCAAGGCATTTGACATTCTTCTTGCCTGTAAATTAAACATCTTTTAAGTGTTTACTTTCATTTTATTTCTTCTAACTTTTATACTGTTGTTGCCGTGTTTTGCTTTTGCATGTGGCATAAACTTCACACTTTGTTAATATTTTTTTTAAGAAGTCAATTATTACCAGATGAAATCACATCCCATTACTCAGTAGTTTCCAACCAAAAGAGAATTACGAGAAGGAACATACTTTATTGTCAGCCGGCAATCAAGAACATATCTGCAGGTGGGTGGGGTCACTTCTCCAAAGTGCGTGAGCCTGAATAAAGGATCAGATTGGTCTTTATACAAGGTAATCTTGCATAAACATCAAGATGAGTTTCATTATCACATGTATATGTGGGGACATTCTTGCTCACATGCAGTTGGTTAGAAAACATGCCTGTACATACATTGCATGTTCAAAATTGTGGAAAATCTCTGCACCTGGGAGATTTTAGTTATAATGAGGGTTAATGAGAATAGTTTATGAAGAGGTCAGTATGAAGTTCTCCAGAACACTTAGGTTGTCTTCAGGTGGTTTGAGCTAGATCAGTCCCCTGGTCCTATAAATCATCCTGGGTTTATTGAGGGAATAAAAAAAGTTCTGATAATCGTCAATGTCAGGGATGGCATAGGTACGAAAGAAAGTTTAACTAATTAAGTCTCAGCCTACTGTTAAACTCTTAGCAAATTACAGGATATGGTAACATAAACCTTACAAAAACCAGATGATGTAAAGGGGTTTACAGGTTAATCTTACCAAAATTATAAATTTTAAATAAATTTAGTCCACGCTAGGCTACCTGCTAAGCTGTCTTATGTGTGTGTGTGTATACATACATATATAAATATCTACAAACAATAGTATGCATTTACTCTCATAATTGTTATTTCTGATGCTTTTCTTTCCATTGTGAAAACTTCCATCTGTATCATTTTCCTCCTTCCCAAAGACTTCTTTTGAGCTGGAAATGCATTATTTCAGTTTTTGGAGTTCTAACAATATCTTTTATTTTTTGCTTTGCTTTTGAAATATATTTTTGTTGGATATAGACTACTAGATTGACTAATTTTCAAATTTCTCAGTACTTTAAATATGTTCCACACTCTTATCATATTAAATTTCTAAAGAATTAAATGTTTTACATTTACATTAGAACTATTGACGATTTGATTTTTATATGTTATTGTCTTCTTTCTGATTCTTGTACTTAGAGTTGGTTGCCATTTTCTGATCTGTGCATTTATTATTGTCATCAAGTTTGGTACCTTTTGGAGCATTATGTATTCAAATATTTCTGTATCCCTTCTCTCTTTCATCCCGCAGGGACTCTGACTATGTATTAGACCACATGAAAATATCTTCAGCTCACTGATGTGCTTCTCATTTCCTAAATTCTACTTTAACTTTGTGTTTTATTTTGAATAGTTTCTATTTCCATGCCTCCTATGCCAGCTTATTAATCTTTTCTTAAGCAGTGTCTAAATTGCAAGTTTTTCATCTCAATCATTGTAGCTTTCATCTTTAAAAGACTGTTTCTGGTCTCTTTTATATCTTCTAGAGCTCCACTTAACTTTTTGAACATATGGAATACAGCTGTGATATATATTTTAATGTTTTTATCTACTAATTTTAACTTATGTTTCAGTTGTGAGTTGACTTCTATTGATCTGCTTACTCTCCTCACTATGGGTCTTATTTTAATGCAGTCCTGGTAATCTTTGATTAGATGTCATACATTAAATACTTTACCAAGTTGAATGTTGGGTATTTTGTATTTCACATGTTGTTGTTTTTTTAACCTCCTTAAATCCTGGACAATTTGATGTCTTTTATCTTGACTTGTTTGCTGAGTCTAATAAGTTTTCAATCTTGGATTAACAAGGTCTTCCAAAAACACCTACCCTCTGTTATGCAAGTTAGAAATTAGTGTGTTTGTTTCTTTGTTTTTCCATTCTAGCTCATGTGAATAGGCACTGTGTCCAGCCCTGTGTAAATGCTAAAGAGCTTACTTATAATTCATTTGGATGGAGTTTTTCTTTGGCTTTGCATAATGTAAAGATGTTATTTGTTGCCTCAAAGGCCCTCTGAGTGCCAGCAAATGTCTTGCTTGTTTTGAACTTTAACTCAGTTTTTTCCCATTTCTGCATTCCTCAACATGCCTGTCCAAGCAATAAGCCTGATAATAATTTTCCAATTTTACTCCTTCCCTTTTTTCCATGTTGATTCATTTATATTCAAATTACAAACAAGAATGTTTCTTGTTAGCTATGAGCTACCCCATTTATAAACCTCAATAAAAACATTTGCTCTGCTCTATCCTTGCCTGCCATGAACAACTTTAGGCTTTGGGGGACTTTGTGTGGCCCCCAGGGCATGTCATGCCTCTCCTTTTAGGACCTGTGAGTATAATAAGTTTTTTTTTAATTCACATGTCTTTCCCAGTATAATTTCCATAGTCAAGTTGGAGTGATCCTTTAAAACCCCTCAAGGGGTCTTCTCCCCATTGACAACATATCTTGGGAAGTTTCCTCATACACATGTTGAAACTAATTGAATATGTGACTGTGACTGTAATTCTGTGAATATGTTTAAGGTTCTTTCTGTCCAACTATTTCCTCTCTGGTACACTTTCCTATAGATTTTTGGTGCATATTCCTAGAGGCCAGATAAGACCTAGCTCCCCTAGTCATTCCACAGGGTTTTTAAAAATGTATTTAATACCCTGCATTATTTTTCTAACTAAATATATATAGAATGTATTTTGCTGTGTTAAACTCTGATCCAATAGAATTTACAACATACAATGTGAGTCAACCTGTCATATACAGTTATTTCTAAATTGCTCATTTTTAAATAAATGTGTAAAAACCCATAATACTGGAGCAGGAAGTAGGTATTTGGCTAATTTTCTCAAAAAAGAGCACTAATGTAGTATATGGATGTTGGAAAGGCAGATGTAAGGTAAAGTTAAATATAATTCCTATCAAACTTGAGGGAGGCAATGTAATTATATTTCTATATCTTACTAATTTTTCTTTATTTTTTCTTCTTTTTTAAAGTATACTTTATTGGTCATGTTCTTACAGTAGTCCCAATTTTTCTTTCCTTTGCTCCCCTCTTCCCAGTACCCCCTTCCCTACAGCAATCCCACCACCCTTAGTTCATGTCCATGGGTCATATATATATTATTCTTAACACCCCCCTGTCTATTTTGTACCAAACAACTATGCTTCTTAATCCCTGCACCATTTCCCCATTTCTCCCCCTTCCCCCTCCCAGCTGACAACCTTCTGAATGATCCCTATTCCTATGATTCTGTTCCTATTCTTGTTTGCTTAGTTGGACTTTGTTTTTATTTTTTAGATTCAGTTGTTGATAGTTATGAGTTTGTTGTCATTTTATTTTTTTTCCCAACTCCCACTCTGTTGTCATTTTAATGTTCATAATTTCATTTTTTTCTTAAGTAGGTCTCTTTGATATTTCATATAATAATGGCTTGGTGATGATGCACTCCTTTAGCTTTACCTTGTCTGGGAAGCACTTTATTAACCCTTTCATTGTAAATGACAGCTTTGCTGGATAGAGTAATCTTGGTTGTAGGTCCTTGCTTTTCATCACCTTGAATACTTCTTGCCAGTCCCTTCTTGTATGCAAGGTTCTTTTTGAGAAATTAGCTGATAGTCTTATAGGCACCCTTTTGTAGGTAACTCTCTTCTTTTGTCTTGCTGCTTTTAAAATTCTCTATCTTTCACCTTTGGCATTTTAATTATGATATATGTCTTGGTGAGGTCCTTTTTGGTCTAGCTTGTTTGGGACTCTGTGTGCTTCCAGGACTTGTATGTCTATTTTCTTCACAAAATTGGGAAGTTTTTCTTCATTATTTTCTCACATAAGTTTTCAATTTCTTGCTCTTCCTCTTCTCCTTCTGGTACCCCTATGGTTCAGATTTTGGCACGTTTTAAGTTGCCCCAGAGGTTCCTAACCCTCTCCTCATTTTTTTCAATTCTTGTTTCCTCATTCTGTACTGGTTGACTGCTTTTTTCTTCCTCATATTCCAAATTATCAATTTGAACCCCAGTTTCCCTCCCTTTACCATTGGTTTTGTGTGGATTTTCCTTCGTTTCACTTAGAGTAGCCTTCACTTCTTCCTTTATGCGTTTGCCATACTTAAGCATATCTGTCAAGCCTGTGAGCATCTTTATCATCACTATTTTGAACTCTTCATCTGTTAGATTGGCTATCTCCTCATTTGTCAGGTTGGCTATCTCTTCATCGCTTAGTTCTCCCACTGGAACCTTGATCTGTTCCCTCTTTCGGGCCATATTTCTCTGTCTCCTCAACTTGACAGGCTCCTGTGTTTGTTTGCCTCTGTGTCTTAGGTAGAGCTGTGGCACCTGTTACATTGTAAGGGGTGGAGCCTTAGATATTTGTCAGTAGAGGGCAACTCATTTCACCACATTGTTGCACTGTATGTGGGGGAGGGGTCTGAGAGGGAGCAATGCTGCTTGCTCAGCACTCCTTTTCCAGGCACTTCTCCCACTTTTTATGGGACTGCTGCCTCTCTAGCTGTTGCCCTGGCTGTCATTCCCAGAGTGGGTGGGTCTGTGGATGTTCCAGAACTATAGGGGCCCTTTAAACAAGTAGTCTCTGCTGAGAGATGTACAGTTTATCCCTCCACCCCAACCCCCACTGGTTTTCACAGTCTAAAGCCACGAGGCTTGATTTTCCCTGGTCCTGGGAGCATGAGCTGCATGGTCTGGTCTGGTGCTGGGAGCACTCCCCAGGTGTCCCTCCTGACTTTTAAAATGTGGCACTTCACTTTCCACCAGCCTGCCACTGCCACTGTTGCCACCACTGCTGATGTCACTACACTGCTTATCTCTGCCCTGGCTCCACCCCTCCTACCTGTCTGGACCAGTATTTCTTCTTTACATCTTTGTTTGTTGGAATTCCATGCAACTCCATTTTCTGGAACTTCTGATTGTCTCTAGTTTTGAGGTAGTTGTATTTTTTCGTAGTTGTGTAGGGAGACCTAGCATGTCTGTCTAGGACACCATCTTGGCTGGAAGTCAACGAAAGATTTTTAAAATTTTGTCTTTTAAACACATTCTACAAGATTTTGAAGTATAGTTTTCTAGTTATTTTTATATTAGTATTATTATATTAGACTATATTATTTCTTTATATTTCTACATTTTAAAATTATAATCCCTTCCAATAACTATTACTATTAATTTTTCTTACATGTTAAATATTGTTACCTCCTGTAATTATCATTATCTGTATTTGGAGAAACATTCGCTGACATTGATCATATATAAAACACATTAAAATATATATATATATAAATTAAATATGAACAAAAAGCAAGTGGCTGTTTTTTATGTAGGTATGTAGCCAAATTTGTTGATTTAAAATTACTTTATACAATTATAGAGCAAACATTATTAAGTTATATGATGGCACTTTGAAGACAGTATCAAAGTAGTAATTAGTATAATTATTACATCAGCTGCTTTTTATGCCTGTGTGTGTGTATGTATATGTACATTTGTTCATGAATTTAATCATTGGATTTTGTCTGTGCTGTTTGCAATTATCCTTTGACTTACAGGTTTTTATAGAACATTGTGATTCTTCTACCACTAAAACTACCTGCTAAAAAAGTTAAGTAAACATAATTTTCATTAACATTTACACTTACTGAGATGATGTGTCTAAATTCATTTCTTATGTGACAGTTCAAATGTATCATTTCCTAGGGTTTCTTAATCTGGTATAATGAGGAAGATTTATAAATATATTCAATATACTAAATATTAGTGTTTGCAATATCTACTACTTATCTATCACCTACCTATCTATCTACCTATATCTGTCTATTATCTATCATCATCTCAATAAAAACGATCTTTCTCTTTGTCCTCTCAATAAAGTATATATCTGCGTTTGCATGTAGCCAATAAAATAAAATTAGGTAATCATCTTTAGTCAAAGCACTATCTCTTGACTTAGTAAAGTAAAAATATAATAGCAATTTATTCTTTCAGTTTTGGAATTTTTCTCCTAAAATAATGTTACAGAAAGATTACTCCAGGCTTCTCTTTGATAGAACATTTATCCTGATATTAAAGGAATAAGGACCCTCAAAAAAGTTTCTAAAATTTAGGTGGATGATTTTTTTGAAAGAGGTAAAAACTTGGAGAAAGAGTTAAGAACCATATGGTTCTAGTGAAATGTTGGTGGGAACTTAACTCATTTTAAATAACATTAAATAATTTAATGAAATTATTTATTGGAAGTCTTTATATCATATTAAAGATGGAACTTTCAAAAGTAAAACATTGATAATTTAGTAGAAATGGCTTGTGAATATAACTCTGGTTTTGTGGTACAATGTATGTTATAAATAGTATATAAAACTTGTTAACTGGAGAAACATTGGAAATTTGGTTAAGTTGAATATGGTGGTATATTAAAATAATGTATTACATGCTATTATCTATCATATATTCATATATATCATGCGATTATATTTTATATATAAATATCTTTTATATATATTTATATATATATTTTATATATTTATATATATAAATATATTTTAATATGTGAATATGTATTCACAGTGTAACCACTGTGGAAAACTATAAATTTCTTCAAAAAATTTCTGGCTTTTGACCCAGAAATCCTAGTTATGGGAATATATCATAAGAATCCCAAAACACTAATTTGAAAGAATATATGCACCCCTATGTTCATAGCAGCTTTATTAATAATAGCCAGGATCTGAAATAGCCCAAGCCTCCATCCGAAGATGAGTGGATAAAAAAGTTAGTGGTACATTTACACAATGGAATGCTACACAACAGTAAAGTAGAAGGAACACTTACCTTTTGCAACAGTATGGATGGCCCTGGAGATTATTATGCTAAGTAAAATAAGCCAGTCAGAGGAAGGCAAATACCACATAATATCACTTTATGTGTAATCAAATGAACAAGACAAACTGACAAACAAAATAGAAAGTTGTCAGAGGAGAGGAGGAAGGGAACACTGAATGAAAGGTGATGTGATTAGCCAAAGAATGTAAATGCATAAGCCATAGAAACAGACAACTTGTGTCGTGATGGCCATAGGGAAGGGAACAATGGGTGATGGATGGAAGTGGGCAAGGGAGTGGAAAATTCAGACATACGTTATCGTGTCAATGATAAAAATAAAGTTAAAAAGAACCATATGATTTCATTTATTGTGGGATATAAAACTGAAAGTAACAAATGAACAAACAAACAAATAACAAAAAAAACTCATAGACACAGATGACAATATTGTGGTTAACAGAGGGAAGAGGGTTAGGAGATAGTAAAGAGTAAAGGAGGTCAAGAACATGGTGACAGAAGATTATTTGATTTTATGTAGTGGGCATATAATGCAATATACAGATCATGTATTATAGAACTACATGAAACCTATATAATCTAATTAACTAATGCCACCTCATTAAATTTAATTAACCAAAGAACTATGGTTCTAAGTATTACTAGTAAACATGAATATAATTTTTTCCTGTCATTAGCATATCATAATTTTTTAATCAGAGAAATTGAAATATATTACTTTTTCCCCATCTTCCATTTCATGTTTGTTTTACTCTCATAATAAATACTCAGTTTGAACAGTGTATAAATTTATGAACTAAAGCATGTATATAACAATAAATATGTTTTGATTTCAAAATATTTTTATTTTAAATAAAATTTAGGCAAGTTATACTCAGGAAAAATGGGAAATATTGAATGCATGTTAAATAACATTAATGAATTTAATATAATTATTTATCAAAAGTCATATAATTTTATAAAGGATGGAATCGTCAAAGTAAAACTCAAATAATTTAGTATAAATGACATAAATATAATTCCGGTTTTGTGGTATAATATATTTTATAAATAGTATACAAAGCCTGTTAACTAGTGAAACATTGTTAGTTTGGCAAACTGAATATGGCGATATGTAAAAATAATGTATTATATGCTATTATTTATCATATGAGTATATTATCCCACATATTAATATATAAGTTTATAAATATTATTTTATATATTAATTTTTAGAGTTAAGGACTTTTTAAATTAAAAGTAATTTTAGATTTATCCTTTTGGTCAAGTTGATTTTAATTTCCTGACAGACATAATATAAACAAACATAGATGATGATTATTTGGCAAACAATGACAATAATTCCAAGAGATGGGAAACAATAAAAATGAGTTTTTTTATTGTATTTATAAACTGCTTTGAAGGAGTTTTCAATTCTTGATGCAGAGAGGAGATCCATTTAAGACTGACTTACTTCCAAGTTGAAGAGCTACTCCTGACAGTCAAGGGAGATAAAGGCAGATGGAGATCATAGGACAGAGCACCTGAAAAGAGGGAGCTGACAGAAAGCACATCAGAATTTGCAGAAGGTTCCTAACAAGTATTCAGGTGAATATGCAACAACACCAGGATCCAAGGAAACTATCCAAAGTTGGGAGAACAACCCCAAAGTTTAGAGTTAACAATGCCTGGCATAGAGAGGTGAATGCCTGTTTTCACCAGTCAGAATGGAAAACAACATTTATGAAGTATTGGGATGAATACAAAAAAGTCATATCTCATGTATGATAAATATTTTTTCCTATAGCAAACATTTCTCCTGTCTTGTCTAATAAATCTTTTAAAAAAGAATGTAAAATATCAAACTGTTTTCAAGTAAATTAATAATTGATAAGTTTAAATTGCAGTGCCTGACATGCAGTAATAACTAACAGGAATGCACAGAAGCAGAAAAACAAGACCCATAATCAGGAGAGGAAAAAAAATCAATAGAAACTGATAGAGAATTGACATAGATTTCAGAATAATAATGTAATATATAAATTAAAAGTTTAGCTAGAGACATGAAGAATATGAAGAATAAACAAATAAAATTTATTGACATAAAACTAGAATATGTGAGGTGAAAGATACCCTGAATGGAATTAGTGGTCAAGTAGACATTGCTAAAGAAATAATTAGTGAACTGAAGTCAGAGAAATAAATCTAACAACAACAACAACAATAAAAATAAAACATAGAGGGATATAATTGTGGAAGAAGAGATGGGCTGGGTGGGGGGAGCAAGGTGGAAAAAATGGGACAACTGTAATTGAAAAAACAAAAAATAAAAGAAATTACAAAAAAAAAGAAACAGAAACAAAAATTAACAAAAATAAACACAAAACCAAGTGAAATGTAGAACAACTTAAGTTGACCTAATATGCATATTATTCAAAGTCTCAAAAGGGAGAAGGAAGGGAGAGAAAACTACTTGCATAAATAATGCCTATAAATTTTACAAGCTCAATTAAAAGGATAAAGTCATAGATTCAAGAATCTCAACCACCTCCCAACACAAGAAACATGAAGAAACCACATTAAAGCATATCACAATTAAACTGAAGAAAATCAATTCTAAAGAGAAAAATTGGAGCAGCCAGTCTGTCTGTCTGTACTCCAGATTTCAAGGTCCTTGAAGATAACCTCTGTGAAACTGTCATAGATTGAATGATTCTTAAATGCTATGTGTGATCCTGAATTTACTTGAAACAAACAACAAAATAGTTTGTAATAGAACTAATGAGATTTGAATAGTCTATGATTTATTTAATAGTGTTGAACCATTAGTAATTTTTTTTTAGTTTTCATAAATGTGGCATTTTTATGTAAAATAGCAGCATTAGGGAAACCTAGTAATGGATATATAGGAACTTTTTTTTTTACTATCTTCTTAAATTTCTTTTAAATCTAAAGTTTATTCAAATATAAAATTTCAACACATTTTATGTTATAAATTATAGTTGAAAGCATGAAGTTTTGAAAATCCTAGCTATATTTTCAAGCTGCTTTTTGTTCCAGCTGAATTTAGAGGATGGCATTTCAGAATGTTTTTCTGTAACTAAGGACATAATCTATTATAGAATCTGATTGTTAAAAATTTCAAAATTTCAGTTGGGTTTAGTGTACCATGTTCTGAATTGTGTGTGGCATTTGATGTGAGGCAATATTATTGCCTATTGTATTAACCATCATGTCACATTTTTCATAATGTTCAGTCTGTCAGTAATTTTGAATAATTAGCCACTTACATTTCAAGTCATTAAAATGAAAGTTTTCAAAATAAAATAAAATTCAAAAAATGTTTAAGCTCTTATTATGGGCAAGTCATTATCCAGGTATAAAAGTAGTATAGATATGGCACCTTACCTAGTCTGAGAAAATCATTTAAATAAAACTTTCAGAAAAATCTATGAAAATCTGGTGCTTGAAATAATATAATTTTCTACTCATTGCATCATTTTGAAATGTTTACCTGGAAATAAAGGATATTTGCATAGAAAAAGCATTTACTATTCAAAATGTACAACTTTCAATGTAGATTAAGCACTGTTGTGATTGCAAGAATATTGATCATTTATGTATACAATGATCATATGACCAACTTTCTAATGGCCTGTTCAACCAAAGTAGGCATCTAAGAGATGATCAACTTTGACATACAAACATGTTCAACCATATCTGATATCCAGTATGGCAATGAGGGATTAGAACCTTACTGAAAAACAAATCATTTTGACTGTAGATAACGTTTAAATGCCCAAGTTTCATTAAAAAACAGCTTACAGAGGTCAGAGTAGAAAAATAATCTGACAATGGGAATTTGTCACTCAGGTTGTCCTCATTTCAGAATTTAAAGAAGGCGGAACTATTGCAAAGAACAGGTAAAAAAGTTGTTTCAATAATCTTGCTTCTTATTTGCTAGAGAGTAGAAACAAGTAAATGGCAATTTCTTCACTGGGGATGATTTTCAGAATACACTGATTCATCAAACTCAAAAAGGTAATGAGCTGTGAACCAGACAAACATTCTTTTAGAAGAGAGGAAAACTAAAATACAGAAATGTTCTTAATTCCTTGATGACTTCACAGCAATGGAATCAGATTAAGCAGAGCAGGGATATCAGCAAAGAAAACCAAAACAGAAAGATGAAATGGTAGATGTCAAGTCAAATTGAAAGCATAGTTTGTGGACCCCTACAAGACAAATGTTGAGGACACCCTGAATACCACTGGAAGAAATTTGAGGAGCATCAGGTTTATGGACAGTAATGGTGGTAAGACAGTTACTCGTGTGATTAATACAATTGTTATCCTGTTAAGATGAATCTTGTTTGGTTTAAATTTTCTTGTCCTGAAATGAAAAGAATATTGAGAAAAATGTCATAAGCAATATTATTTGTATATGAAGCCCACAGCAAATAACGTATAAACAAATATTAGTTTTTGTGGTGAAGGAGTAATAACAAATAGTCACTTAAGTTGGCTTGTGGGTTTTAATCTTTTCTCCCATTTTCCCTATGGGACAAGATTGAATCCTATTCTGGTCTTTTTTAGAAACTGCTCTATTCTATATTTTCTGATATTATAATCAATAAAGAACATATTTATTTTGTCTTTCACTAAGGCTATACTAGAACATGTACTTTTCGGTTCACTCAGTAATATTGCCAAGAGTCACTAAACAACAATTTACAAGTCTAGTGTTTTGTGTTTTTCCTTGTCATATTTAAGGGTTTTTTAAAATTATTCAGTTTAAATTAAGCAACAAAAAGTACAAGAACTGCATTGTAATGAAAAAGCATTGCAAAATGACACTTTGAAAATGCATTGGTCTAATATGCTTAATTGTTCCATAGTCTTTATTATTTATTCTTGAATAATTTTACAGTAATATCTTGATAGTAAGAAAGAAATTAGTGGTTATAATTTGAAGTGGCTTTGAGTATTATAAAATAAGTGTTTTGCTTTTGAAGAATTGATCTAAGCAGTTTCAATACATTGTCAGTTATAAAGTGCATCACTGAGACTGCACCTACATTATCTTACTGTGCAAGAGTTTGGATAAATATCAGTAAATGGCAGAAACACCGAGGCACCACAGTAATGAAAAGAACCATTAGGTATGTATTTTAGGTACTCAACAATGGAAGTAAACAGTTCATTGGAAATGTTTTCATGTAATGATATTGATTCCCATTTTTTAAATAAGTAAATTAAAGGGAAGGTATTTTAAACAGTTCAAATACCTAAACATGCACATGAAGGTCTATATCTGAATGAATCAAGGCCTATCACGCCCATGAACACACACCTATCATTATTTACATCAAAGCAAAGCAAAATTAAATAATTTGGCAACATATTAGTGTCCTTTATTGTTGAGTAGTGAGGTGATTCTTATTTCTCCAAATGAAACTTTATATAAGATATTTTTAAGTTACATTCTGGTTGAATTAGAGATGTAGTATCTAAAGCATCCATCATGTATCTTAACCATCATCACTTCATGATGGGTTCTTAAAATACAACTAGAGCTCTTCAGAAAATAACTTAAAAACCACCCCTCTTTTGAAAATGGGGTAGAAAATGTAAATACATTTCTCAGAATACTAAATTTGAGTTCAGTTTGTATAGCAATCATATGAGAGATAAAAGCTTAGGGTGATGAAATTTAGCAGACTCAAAATATTTGAAATTAGATCGAGGTGTCAGTTCATTAATAGCTGTGTTAACATTTTGATGCATTTGACTAGAAAAATATAAATACTGATGAAATCAATTACTTTCATTACTGGGAATCAGTACTCAAAAAGCATTTAGGCATCCTGGAACGCTTCAGTAATCAATTAATATAGAGATGGGTCAGAAAACTAAGTCATATTAGGAGATGATTAGGCTAGTTAAGAGAAGAAAAATCAGAGAATAGGATAATTTCCAGATACCTGAAATAGCCTTTGAAGAAGTTTTGCTTAGCAATTATTTAACGAGCTGAATTAGGAATCAGTTTTGGAAATATTAGGAAGATGATTCTTTTAAACAAAAAAACTAAGTTCTATAAAGATACAGCATATTGTCCCAGAATATGATGATGGAAAGTCATTAGATAATTCAAACATATTGAATAAACATGTGTGGAGAATGATGAGTATTAAAGATGAGAACTAAAATAAGTAATAAATGGCATGTAGTTGTGATTATCTTTTTATATGTGAAATTACTTCATCAAGTCAAAGATTGAAACTGACCTTTATTATTCATAAAGTCCACATTACATTTCTAAAACTCTAGGCAAAGTTTTCATAAATTAAGTATATTTCAGTAACAATTCTAACAGAAAGATATAAAAATTTTCATACACTTATTGATAGAATGCATGGAAAATGACTCATTAAATAATAATTATTTATTTCATGTTAAGTTATAACATGTATTTTATAAAGTTAAATTAGTTTTATTAACATCCTTAAAAAGCTATAAAAAACAACTAATTTATCAGTATGAAATTAAAAACTAAGATCTAGGAAATGCTTGGACAATGCTGTGATGGTATAATTACTTCTTTCACAATGTCAATTAAAATTCAAAATTCAAGGCAAAACAGACTTAGAAAAAAGGTACAATTACGGATATCTTGTTTCAAGAAGGAGAAGAAATGAGACTGGGTCTAGGTTTACTTTAGGTTTCCTGTTAGAAACTACTTATCTCAAGCTTATATATGGAGGGGGGAACTGAAGAAAAAAATTGAATTATCTTCTGGAGGGTATACCCCTTGTAGTACAGGCTTCCTGCTAGGTGAGTTTTCTAGGAACCCATCTGTACCTGCGTTATCAGCTGGCATTGTGAGAGGCTGGCTACATTTGGCTTCAGTGTATTTTCTTTTGAGGATTATTTGAACGCATTTGTCCACTTCATGATGGGTGGTTTACAAGCTCACCTTCTTACATTGTGCTGAGTGTTTAGCAGTTTTGACCAAAAATGGTATGACCCCTGTGTCCCACCCTCCCTATTCACCTGATCTTACCCTGAGCAAAAAATGTTTTAGTTTCCCTGGATGAAAAAAATCCTCAAAGGGGAATGTTTTGCCAGTGCGGAAGAGGTGAAACAAAAAGTGTCAGAAGCAATAAAAGGCATCAAAATTCATGAGTTCAAGAACTGCTTTGAGCAGTGGACAAAAGTCTCAATAGGTGTATTGCATCAAATGGAAAGTACTTTGAAGGTGACTGAAGTTTAAATATGTAGAAGTAAATACACACTTTTAAGCAAATAACTTCCATTTTGGGAGCTCCCCACTTGTACCTCTCACTCTCTTTCAGTATCAGAACCTTTATATCTTCTTTAACCTTCACTCCTTCCTTATACATAAAAGTACACACACACACATCAAACAAAATATGATCTAGTGATGTTAACCACTAAGTATTTCTTATATCATCCCCCATTACCTATAAAAATTATTACAATTATTTTAATGGGATATCTTGCTGTAATTCCTTCTACCCACTCCCCCACTTAACCCTACTCAGCCCTCCATGTAATTGTCACTATATTCTTTTCAAATGTAAATCTGACAGATGGATTATGCTGACCCCTTGTATACAGCTGTCTGACCAGGCATTAGTTGGCATCAGGATAAAGTATAATCATTGGCCCCTGATACCGCCCTTATATTTTTTCCCTGAGAATTCACTCTCCTTCCTTGACCAACACAGAGTTTTCATATTTACCAAAATACAAAATGTCTTTCTATGCTCCCCTACTTCTTAGTAAGACGCCTCTTTCTTTAATTTTGTTTTGGTTATAAAATGAATTCCTGTATATATGTCATAACAATTTTTATTGCCCTTCTTTTTATCACATCATCACTTCTTGTTTTCATGGTATTTGTAAGTCTTTTAGGGGCTACTCTGATCCCTTACAATATTACATGCACACACACAGATACACTCACATCTATACATATATGTAATATATTCATTCTAAATGTTGAAACCTGTCTAATTAAACTGTTATTTCTTAGTCATCTCTTAATGTTAACCTTTTATTATATGACAGTAAGAATTTAAATTTATAATGTAAGATATAAAAATTTGTATATCATGTATAGATCATGAAAAAGTAAATTATCTTAAAGTTATTGCAGAAAGAAATCTCAAACCATTACTGGATATTTCTTCATAGAAAAAATTAGCTGCCCTACATGTAATATAATATTTCAACAAATATTTAATAAAAGGTATTTGAATAATTCAGAAATATGTGTTAATTTTATTACTCAAAATATATTTATATTTTACATATATATAAACTAATTTTGTTGCAACTTCTTCAGAATTTTTACCCATGTTTAAAGAAGTAACTTGCAAGAAAATAAGAAACTCATAAAACCAAATTTTATGAAGATACACAATATAAGCAGGTCAAGACAGGAAATAGAAGTTTTAGTGGAATGATGCTGAATAATTATCAATATTCAGTATTACTTTTCAGTTACTCAGTATTTTGCAAAATGAAAACATAAAAAAAGAAGAAATAACAAATTATCTCAAGATAAAAAAATATATTATTTTGTCCTGTATGAGAAAAAGAAGAAAAATAACTGTTTTCAAACAGATGATAAATTAAGATTTGAAAATAAGGTATGGGGATTTGGGGGCTGACATAAAATAATGGTAATATGTGAGGATAGTTAAAGTAAACATACAAATATGTGTTAGAAATTTATAATAAGTTTTGATGAACTGTAATAGCATAAACAATAAAATATAATAAAAAGAAAAAGATAAGATTTTGCTTAGAGATCCCAAAGATTTTCTCCTGATTTTTTTAAATACAAGTTTTACAGTTTTATATTTATAGTTTCTAAAAAAGAGTCCTAAAATTGATGAGGTTAAATTAAAATTTGTTTAATATATTAATATATAATATATATATTACATCTTTTTTTTTTTTTTTTTTTTTAATTTTGGTTTTTCAATTACAGTTATCCCCTTTTCCCCCAATTTCTCTCCCCCACCCAGCCCACCCCCTCTCCCGCAATCATATCCCTCCCCGTTGTCTATGTCCATTATATTACATCTTTATATTTAAATATCGTCGTCGTCGTCGGCAGCCGTCCGTCTCGAGAGACGATGGCGTAGCTTCTTGAGAGTCTATCTGCACCGCCGAGAATGGCTGTGCAGTCCGATTCGGGAGTGACAATCCCTGCCGCACTTGGTACAGGTGAAGGCAGATGGCCACTATTGCTGCTGTTGACGCTGCTTCCGCCTCGATCTTTTCTGGACCGCCTCCTCGTTGCACGCAGCCTCTGCACGTGACGTACCTTGCCTGACCGCGAGCCTCCAGGCTAGGCGGTCGTCTGCTTGAACTTCCCATGTGTTGAGATTGATGGAGCATTGTGTCATGTCCTTTTTGCAGATGTCTTTGAACCGCAGTTTTGGGCGCCCTGTCATCCTCTTGCCTTCTGCTAGCTCGCCGTAGATGAGGTCTTTGGGGATACGGCCTGCATCCATTCTTTTGACATGGCCGAGCCACCTGAGGCGTCTCTCGCTAAGAACTGCATGCAAACTGCTCATATTGGCTCGCTTCAGCACCTCGGTGTTGGGGACCTTATCCTGCCAGGCGACATGCAGGACGCGTCGCAGGCACCTCATGTGGAAGCTGTTGAGTTTCCTTTCGTGCCTTGCGTAGGTGGTCCACGTCTCGCTGCCATAGAGGAGAGTGCTGAGTACGCAGGCTTGGTAGATGCGCAGTCTGGTTTTCTCAGTGAGGCTGGAATTGTTCCACGCTCGCCGGTTCAGTCTGGCCATAACTGTGGCTGCCCTGGCGATTCTCCGGTTGACCTCCAAGTCGACTGACAGAGAGCTCGAGATGGTGGACCCGAGGTAAGTGAAGTCGTTATTTAAGTGAAGTCGTTATAAGCTCTGTAGCTTATTTAAATATATAGCTATAAATAAATATGTATAATACAAACACATATCTTGAAGACGTTCTTAAAACAGGAAACTCATGCCTCATGATTATGGTATACTATTCTCATGCTAAATTGTTAACAAAAATGCCACTACAGCCACAGTAAAAAATATAATATTTAACAGTCAGAATATAAATTTACAATATTTAAGAACCAGTGGTGTGGGGGGGGGGAGCAGGGAAGAGCAACAAGGGAGAAATTGGGACAACTGTAATTGAACAACAGTAAAATAAAATAATATATTAAATAAATAAATAAATATTTAAGAACCAGAATTTTATGTGATATGCTCTCTCTACACATGCACACTATATGTATATATAGAGAGAAAGACATATTACACATATATGACATATTATTTTTTAAATTTTGGGTATTTATATCCACATTCCATATGTCACATATATCATGAGTTTGAAGAAAATATATTTTTGTTTAAAATTTTAAATAAAATAATCCTGAGATTGCTATAAATATTTATATTTAAAACAAATTGTAACATGAAAGTACATCATCATCACATACCATTGTAATTGCATATATACAATTATATAATTATAATAAAGTTATAAAGTTTAAAATTTCTTAGGTTATGTTCTGAGTCATATTACAGAAATTTATTTCTGAAGCCATAATTACTCTTTAGCTGTTCTCAGTATCATATTATTATATACCTATGAAGATAGATCAAACTCCATGGACTTTGAGATTTAAACAGCTAACTTTCTCTCATGAATTACCACTCAATCCCAAGCCTTCCCTGGAAGGTAGAGAGTATGTGAAGTGCTTTAATGTATTCCCATTTCAGAGAAACCTTATAGCTAGGCTTCAGGCAATCCACAGTGTGGCCTATAGCAATCTTCTCCACCTTGCTGGCTAAGGCCTGATTGCAGGAAATACGGGGTGTGATGAGCGGCAGAAACCATCTTCCCTTGAGGCACTGTAGAGAACCTTGCTAATAAAGACAAAATCTTACTTCTTAGGACAAGCCCATACAACATCTTCTAATGTATGGTTTTAATTATTCTGATTTTTTCTTAGAATTTATGTATGTATAATAAAATGTTTCATTTGAAAAATCCGGTTTGAGTGACTCAGATTCCTTTTCTGTCATTTACTAGCTGAACACAATTAAGAAGGTGATTTTAACAGCATGTGCTTTTTTTCCTTTAGATGCTTCATTTGTAAAATATGTGAAATAATACTTGCATTATAAGTCAACATGTGAAAATCACTCAGTATATTGTATGACACACAGTAAAACTATTCAATTATTTTAATTATTCTTATAAACACATCTCTTGTATGTATGCTTGTTATATATAGTAATATATACTTTTATATATACCATAATATATATCGTTATATATACATGATATCTCTATCAATCTATCATCTATAAATAACAGAAATGGGCAATAAATTATACAAACAGTTTATGAGAATGTAAGATGATTCAATATAACTTATTGAGGCAAGTCTATGTTTACAGAAGTTTTAAGAGTACAGTAGAAAAATATAGGACAAGAAAATAACGAACAATAGTTTCAGCGATTGGGTTTAAGAATATTCATTAGTTGTTGAACAATTTTATGTGACTGAAGTCCAAGGATAGAGTTCCAATTTCTGAACAAAAATAAGGAAGCTAAGGAGAGAAGATGGCAGGTGAGTATGTGGAAGCTGAGCCCACTTACATGTGCCCCCAGCATGGATTTTTGGCTCATCTTTCAACAAGAGGCCTGAAAAATCAACAGAATATCAACTGATATGGATTTATGAAGCCAAGGAGTATAGGGGATGCTTTGCATCATCCCATAAGAGATTTTATTAGTTGATAGGGATATGCCCTGTGCAAGGTACTAGCAGCCAAGGGGAGATCAGATGGAAAAATGCAGGTTAGTGTCTCCCTCCCTTCCCAGAGCAGAGACCTGGGTCCCATACAGGGAAAACCCGAACCCTAATTCAGAGAGACTTGGAAGGATATACCACAAGGTTTGAGAGACAGGCTACACACACACAGCGAGCAACATGTCCATAGCTACAGTGCCTACCAAGAGAGTTCCAGAGAGAAACTATCTTCCAGAACTGTGAGAGGCACTGGTAGTCTGTGAACAGTCCTGAATAAGAGAGGCATTTACTTTTGGGGGAGGTGGACTGCACAGAGATTTTGTCCATGGCTTGGCACTGCAGTGTGGCTGCCACATAGAGACTTTTTAAAAAACTGAGCTGAGGTGGGGATGGGCAGGGACCAAGTGCTCATATGCACAGTGGTTCTGCCAACAAAGAAACCAGAATGAAAGCACAGTTTGTTCCCACTAAGTCCAGTTATGCAGGACAAATAGAAAGTGGCACATTGAAGACATTGTGGTACTTGATCCAGTGCAGCTGACAAGTAGGGGTCTGCACAGAATGCAGAGTTTGGGTCTGAGTCTCCTGTAAGAGCAGCAGATTGGTGACTGGATGGCCAGCAGCTGAATGTCTGAGATTCATTAGAGCTAGGCAGATCTCTTCACAGGCAGGCAAGTCCAACTCCCACCTGTGTGATTGCAGACTCTGCAGATCAGTGAGGTCAGTCTCTGGCATCCCCTGCTTGGTGCATATCTGAAGGGGAAAGAAAGAGAAATTCTAAAAAGGCCCTTTCTAAACTTCTATCAGACACTATGAGATAGGCTGGTTCTTTGGGCCCTGATCAACTGAAACTAGCAGAGCAGAGAGTTAAGAGAATGGCACAGAAAAGGGTGTTCAGAGCCCCACCCAGCCTGGCTTTTATACAGAGCTGTCATCAAGACCAAGCAGGAAAGAGTTGTCCCTTTTAAACAGATTGGCCCCTCACAAGAAACAGATAACTAATTGATCACAACCTGTACATTACTGGAAATAATCTGGGACACACCAAGACACGTGGTGGGCATAGGATGGGGAAACACTCCCACCACCTTTCCTGAAGACTGAAGAGTGCCTCCTGGGGGTGATCCAGAAATTCCATACTCCTGATTGCACAGGAGTCCCCTCTGGATGCAGGTGGAAGTGGTACTGACCGTGCTCTCAGACATTAGATGAACCTATCCTGGGCCTTCTGCTCAGGGAAAGCCAGCAGAGCAAAACAGTGAAGACCAGCCAGGCCTCCAGGAGACAGCCATAGACTATAGATCACTTATAGCCTCGAACAGGATGCCTAGAGCTAGACTAGGACACTGTCTGACATTACCAAGGGTGGATCCAAAAAATAAAACAGTGCCAAACACTAGGCGCTGCTGAGGCAAATTCCATGTCAGTCTTTTTCAGTATTTGCATTGTTTTTTCTCCAGCATATGTTTTTAACATTTTTTTCAAGTTTGATCATTTGATCCCACTATTTTTTTTTATTTTAGTTTTAATTCAAATTTCATATTTTACTCTTCCCTTCCCTTACTCCATTTTGCCTCTTTGTTGCAGGAACTCAGATCTCTGGGTAGGGGCATGTTTACATGCTCCTCTGTCCAGGCGTCCTGTGGCCCAGGAGATAAGCTGGCCTTGTCTCCGCCTGTGGCTCTAGGCTATACAGGCCACTGAGTCATAGAATCCTAAAAACAAAGAAGTCTGTTAAGGACTCCACCAGCCTCCTTGTAAATAAAGTCTTAATTGGAGCTGGCCTTGAGGACTAGCCAGTCTGTTTTGTATCCTTGATAGGTGCTATCTAAGCCATGAGTTACCCTAGCTGTGTTTTACACATTAATGATACATTGTAAAAATCCTTTCACTATTAGCTGTAGAGCTCTCCTCCCCACCCCCCCATTCTATTTTTGTAACTTCTGAAATCCTAATAAAAGAACTTGGGGTCTCATGCTCGCTGCTGACTTGCCATAGCGTGCAGCGGCCCCCCGAACGTCTCCATTCTGCTTGCTGAAATTACTCTCGTGTCCAGGATCACAATTAAATCTACACTCTTTCTTTCATTTCTTAGTTTTGTTTTAAATTTTATTTTTTCCCTTTCTACACCTTGTTTTTATTCTGCACTCTTACTATATCTCCTCCCTCAAGCCTCTCAAAACAATTTTTCTGGCCGTTACTCATTTCACATTCTTTTTCTCTTTCTTATAATATTCTTATTTGCTTTCTACTTTCATTAATCTGTGAATGTTTGTTGTTGATATGGTGGTTGTTGTTATAGTTCTTCAAATTTATTCCTAGATGTTTACTATTTTTTGTATTTCAAATCTCAAATTTTATTGTTCCCTTCTCTTACTCCATTTTTCTTTCCTCCTGGCTTTTCCGTTTTGTTTTTAATTTTATTTTTCCCCAATATAGCTTGATTTTTATTCCATACTCTATCATTTCTTCATCCTCATTACTCTAAAAAAATCACCATTCTTTACTTCGGACATCTCATAATTTTTTTCCTTCTTATTCTCATTCCACCATTATTAATTATTGCTTATTTGTCATTGATCATGCTTATGATGGATGTTTTTCAATTTTGTTCCTATTTTTTCATTATTTTTTTAAACCTCATATTATATCTCTCACTTTTCTTACTCATCTTGCCTTCTTCCCTCTCTCTTTTAATTTACATTGTAAATTTTATCTTCTTTTTTTTATCTTGTTTATATTCCCTAATCTTATCATTTCTCCTCCCTCTGCTTTCTCAAACTCATTTTATTTCTGTTGGTCATCACATATTCACTTTTTATTTCTTATAATAGTATTAATATCTTTCCACCGTTATTAATATTCTCTCATTTGTTGTTGATAGTGTAGTTGTGGTTGGGGGTATATTTGTGGGTGTGGGTTGTGTTTCTTTATGGTTTTTTTTCTTTCTGTCAGTACCTGTAAAGCAGCATACAAGACAGGGTGAATGGTGTGATTCTCAGCCAGCTGGAGGAAAGAACCCACCTAAGAATGACCCAACAACAACCAAAAACAAATTACAACAGGAGAAACCAAATAAACAGTATAAAAGACATCCCAAGAGCATCCAATTCAGGAACTCAAAGAGACTGCTCTACTGAGTCCCATCAGTTTCCTACCACAGAAGTCCACCCCATGAACAAGGAGTCACAGCAGATCAATCTAATATGCAGAAACTAACAAAAGGTCACCTAGAATAGGGAGACAAAGAAAAAATCCCCAATTGACAGAAAAGGGGAAATCACCAGAAAGAGTGCTAAATGAAATTGAGGCAATCTATTAGACACTGATTTCAAAATAATGGTTATAATGATTCTTAAGGAACTCAGTGAGAACAACAAGGAACTTTATGTGAGCTACAAGGAAGTTAGTGAAAACTTCATCAATATGAAAAAGGACATAGAAATTATGAATAAGATTCAAGAGAAAATGAAGATTATATCTGAAATGAAGAATACACTAGATGGAATTAAAAGCAGGGTAGGTGAAGTAGAGGAGCAAATCAGTGAGTTGGAAGACAATGTAGAAAAAATAACCCAGTCAAAGAAACAAAATGAAAGAATCAAAAACAGCAAATATAGTTTAAGGGAGCTGCAAGACAATATGAAATGTAATATTCACATAGTAGGAATATCAGAAGGAGAAGAAAAGGAACAAAGTATACAAAACCCATTTGAAAAAAGTAATAACAGAAAACTTTCTTAACTTGGTGAGGGAAAAAGTCAATGCAGTGCAAGAAGCACAGAGGGTCCCAATCAGATTAACACAATAAAGCCGATTCCAAGACACAACATAATTAAAATGGCAAAATTTAAAGACAAACAGAGAATCTTAAAGGTAGCAAGGGAAAAACAGTTAGTAAGATGCAAGGGAGCCCTGGTCAAGCTATCAGCTGATTTCTCAACAGAAACACGATAATCCAGAAGAAAATGTCATAAAATACTCAAAGAAATGTAAAGAAAAGGCCTGCAACCAAGACTACTCTATCAAGCAAGGTTTTCTGTTACAATGGAAAGCAAAATAAAGAGTTTTCCAACAACAACAATAGGCTAAAAGAGTACATCTCCACCAAACCAGCATTGCAAGAGATGCTAAAGGGACTGCTTTAAGAAGGTGAAGAGACTTCCAGCCAAGAGAAAGGCCTAAACAGACATGCTGTGTCTCCCTCCACAATTAAGAAGGAATACAACTACCTCAAAACTAGAGACAACCAGAAGTTCCAGAAAATCGAGCTGCATGGAAGTCCAAGAGAGATATTAAGAAGTAATACTCATCCAGACAGGTAGGAGGAGTGGAGCCAGGGTGGAGAGCACACAGTGTTGTGGCAGCAGTGGCAGGCAGGCAAAAAGTGCAGTCACATGTTTTAAAAAGTCAGGAGGGACACTTGGGGAGCGTGCACAGCACCAGACCAGACTGCGCAGCTCACAGTCCTAGTGTCAGGGACAATAAAGCCTCATTGCATTTAACTGTGCAAACCAGTGGGGATTGGGGCAGTGAAAGAAACTGCCAGTCTCTCAGCAGAGTCTGCTTCTTTAAAGAGCCCCCATGGTTCTAGAATGTCCGCAGACCCACCCACTCTGGGAACAACGGCCAGGGTAACAGCTAGAGAGGCACCAGTCCCATACAAAGTGATAGAAGTGCTTGGAACAGGGGCGAGTGCTGAAAAAGTGGCATTGTTCCCTCTCAGACCCCTCCTCCACACAGTGCCACAAGGTGGTGAAATGGGTCGCTCTAAGCTGATGAATACCTAAGACTTCACCCCTTACAACATAACAGGTGTGACAGCTCTACCTAAGACACAGAGGCAAACAAATGCAGGAGCCTGTCATGATGAGGAGACAGAGAAGTATTGCCCAAAAGAGGGAATGGATCAAGGTTCCAGTGGGAGAACTAAGTGATGAGGAGTTAGCCAACGTAACAAAGGAGGAGATAGCCAACTTAACAAATGTAGAGTACAAAACTGGTGATAAAAGTGCTCACAGACTTGATAGATATGCTTAAGTATGGCAAATGCATAAGGGAAGAAGTGAAGACTCTATGCTAAATGAAATGAAGAAAAATCCACACAAAAGCAATGCTGAAGGGAAGGAACCAGGATTCAAATAAATGATTTGGAACATAAAGAAGAAGAAAAAAAACAGTCAACCAATACAGAATGAGGAAACAAGAATTTTAAAAAATGAGAAGAGGCTTAGGAGCCTCCGGGACAACTTTAAATGTGCCAACATCTGAACCATAGGGGTACCAGAAGGAGAAGAGGAAGAGCAAGAATTAAAAACTTATGTGAGAAAATAATAAAGAAAAACTTCCCAAATTTGGCAAAGGAAATACACATATAAGTCCAGGAAGCAGAAAGAGTCCAAAGCAAGCTAGACCCAGAAAGGACCACACCAAGACACATCATAATTAAAATGCCAAAGGTGAAAGATAAAGAGAGAATCTTAAAAGCAGCAAGAGAAAAGCAGAGTTACCTACAAAGGGGTGTCTATAAGACTATTAGCTGATTTCTCAAAAGAAACTTTGTAAGCAAAAAGGGACTGGCAAGAAGTATTTAAGGTGATAAAAAGCAAGAAATTACAACTAAGATTACTCTATCCAGCAAAGCTATCATTTAGAATGGAAGGGCAGATAAAGTACTTCCAAGACAAGGTAAAGCTAAAAGAGCTCATCATCAAAAAGTCATTATATATGAAATGTCAAAGGGGCTTACTTAAGAAAAAGAAGATCAAAATTATAAACATTAAAATGACAACAAACTCACAACTATCAACAATTAAACCTAAAAAATGAAAACAAAATTTAACCTAGCAACCCAGAACAGGAACAGAATCATAGGTATGGGGATCATTTGGAGGGTTATCAGCTGGGAGGGGGAATGGGAGAAATGGGGAAATGGTTCAGGGATTACGCATAATTGGTTGGTACAAAATAGGGGAAAATTAAGAGTAATATAGGAAAGGGTGAAACCAAAGAACTTACATGCACAACCCATGGACATGAATTAAGGAGAGTAAAATTTCTACAGGGAAGGTGGGTACTGGGAGGAGGAGAACAAAGGGAAAAAAAAGAGACAACTGTAACAACATAATCAATAAAATATACTTTAAAAAAGAAAAGAAGATGAAGAAAGAGAGAGAGAGAGAACACAGATACAAAAGGAAAATGGCAATAAATAAATACCTATCAATAAAACCTTAGATGTAAACCTATTAAATGTTCAAATCAAAAGGCAAAAAGTAGCTGAATGGATAAGAATACACAACCCACATATATGCTGTCTGCAAGAAACCCACCTCAGAATAAAAGATCTACGTAGGCTGAAAGTGAAGGGGTGGGGAAAATATTGCAAGCAAACAAATGTTTAAGAAAAGCTGGGGTAGCTATATTTATATTAGACAAAATAAATTTCAAAACAATGGCCATAAAAAGAGACAAAAAGGTTACTAAATAATACTTAAGGAAATAGCCCTTCAAGAGGATCGTCGTCGTCGGCAGCCGTCCGTCTCGAGAGACGATGGCGTAGCTTCTTGAGAGTCTATCTGCACCGCCGAGAATGGCTGTGCAGTCCAACTCGGGAGTGACAATCCCTGCCGCACTTGTCACAGGTGAAGGCAGATGGCTGTTGCTGCTGCTGTTGACGCTGCTTCCGCCTCGATCTTTTCTGGGCCGCCTCCTCGTTGCGCGCAGCCTCTGCACGTGACGTACCTTGCCTGACCGCGAGCCTCCAGGCTAGGCGGTCGTCTGCTTGAACTTCCCATGTGTTGAGATTGATGGAGCATTGTGTCATGTCCTTTTTGCAGATGTCTTTGAACCGCAGTTTTGGGCGCCCTGTCATCCTCTTGCCTTCTGCTAGCTCGCCGTAGAGGAGGTCTTTGGGGATACGGCCTGCATCCATTCTTTTGACATGGCCGAGCCACCTGAGGCGTCTCTCGCTAAGAACTGCATGCAAACTGCTCATATTGGCTCGCTTCAGCACCTCGGTGTTGGGGACCTTATCCTGCCAGGCGACATGCAGGACGCGTCGCAGGCACCTCATGTGGAAGCTGTTGAGTTTCCTTTCGTGCCTTGCGTAGGTGGTCCACGTCTCGCTGCCATAGAGGAGAGTGCTGAGTACGCAGGCTTGGTAGATGCGCAGTCTGGTTTTCTCAGTGAGGCTGGAATTGTTCCACGCTTGCCGGTTCAGTCTGGCCATAACTGTGGCTGCCCTGGCGATTCTCCGGTTGACCTCCAAGTCGACTGACAGAGAGCTCGAGATGGTGGACCCGAGGTAAGTGAAGTCGTTGACAACCTCCAGGGTGTACCCGTCGATGGTGATGCATGGGGGAGTCCCCGTGCCTTGAGCCATAACATTCGTCTTCGTCAGGCTGATGGCTAGTCCGAACTCCTTGCATGCGTGGGAAAGGCAAGTGACTAGCTGCTGGAGTCCCTCTTCGGAGTGTGATGTCAAAGATGCGTCGTCGGCGAAGAGCATCTCACGGATGAGCACCTCTTTGACTTTGGTCTTGGCTCGTAGACGGGCCAGGTTGTAGAGCTTGCCATCGGATCTGGTGTGAATGAAGACACCCTCGCTGCAGTCCTTAAAGGCGTATTTGAGGAGCATGGAGAAGAAGATTCCGAACAGCGTAGGCGCGAGGACGCAGCCCTGCTTTACTCCGCTGCTGACTGGGAAGGCCTCAGAGGTTGCGCCGTTGTAGGACACCGTGCTGTGCATGTTGTCATGAAAGGACATGACCACAGCAAGCAGATGTGGTGGACAGCCAATCTTCCGTAGCAAGCTGAAGAGACCGCTTCGACTGACCAGATCAAACGCCTTCGTAAGGTCGATAAAGGCGAGGTAGAGTGGTTTATGCTGCTCGTGACACTTCTCCTGCAGCTGGCGTAGGGAGAAGATCATGTCCACTGTTGATCGGCCAGCTCTGAAGCCACACTGGGACTCTGGGTAGACGCGGGAAGCAAGGGTCTGCAGGCGGGCAAGAGCGACCCGGGCGAATACTTTGCCTATGACGTTGAGGAGAGAGATGCCCCGGTAGTTGTTGCAGTCGCTGCGGTCTCCTTTGTTCTTGTACGTGGTGATAATGTTGGCATCTCTCATATCCTGGGGGATGTAACCCTCCTTCCAGCAGAGACAGAGTAGATGGTGGAGCGGCTGTAGCAGGACTGGTTTCCCGCTCTTTAGGATTTCTGGAGGGATTCCGTCGCTTCCTGGTGCTTTCCCGCAAGCGAGGCGGTCGATGGCTTTGCTGAGCTCTGCCGCAGTAGGTGGGGTGTCTAGCTCCTCCATGACTGGTAGGTCTGGGATGGCGTTAAGAGCAGTGTCTGTTACGGTGTTCTTCGTTGCGTACAGCTCGAGGTAGTGCTCGGTCCACCGCCGCATTTGCTGTTCCTGGTCAGTGATGACCTCACCTGTCTTGGACTTAAGGGGGGCGATCTTGGAGGGGATTGGGCCTGTTGCCTTCTTGATACCCTCATACATTCCTCGTGCGTTGCCTATATCGGCGGCTTCCTGGATGGTTCTGCACAGATTTAGCCAATAGGTGTTGGCACAGTGGCGGGCAGTCTTCTGGACTTTGCTCCTGGCAGCCCGTAGAGCTTGAAGTGTACTGGGAGTGGGCGTGGCCTTGTAAGCCAGTAGGGCCTTCCTCTTAGCCTCGATCACGGGTTCCATTTCTTCCCAGTGAGCCTCGTACCAGTCAGCGTTCTTCCGCTCTTTCTTCCCGTAAGCAAGAGGATATATCTTCCCGTATTCAAGAGGATATATCCCTTGTAAACATAAATATGCTTAACATAAGAGTAGCTAAATATAAAAGGAAAATCTTGGAGGACTTCTGGAAAAATATTAACAGCAACACAGTCATCATAGGGGATTTTCACACCCCACTTTTTGTTTGGATAGATATTCCAAACAAAGAATCAACAAGGTTATTTTGGAATTGAATTATACTCTAGATCAAATTGAACTGATGTTTACAGAAGCTTTCAACCCAAAGAAGAAAAATATACATTATTTTTAAATGCACATGGATCATTTTCAAAGACAGACCAAATTGTAGAACACAAAACAAGTTTCAAAAAATCTGGGAAAATTGAAATTATATAAAATATCTTCTAGGATCACAATGGTTTGGAACTAGAAACCAACCTCAAGGAAAAAATAAAAACTATTCAAATAAATGGAGACTGAATAACACACTATTAAATAATTTATTGGTCAACAATGAGCTAAAGGAAGAAATAAAAAAGGATCTGGGAACAAAAGAAAATGAAGACATAATAACCCAAAACCTATGGGACACAGAGAATACAATCCTGGGAAGGAAGTTCATAGCAACACAGCACTACCTAAAGAAGATAGAAAATTCTCAAATAAACAACCTAATCCTACATTTACAAGAACTATAGGAACAACGATAAAGCCCAGAGTGAGTAGAAAGAAGGAAACAATCAAGATCAGAGCAGAATTAAATGACATAGAGACTAAAAGAACAATTCAAATGATTAATGAATCCAGGAACTTGTTCTTTGAAAAGATAAGTAAAATTGACAAAATAACCAGACTCATTGAGAAAAATGGAGAGAGACCCCAAATAAATAAAATCAGAAACAAAAGAGAAGTTACTACCAGTACCATAGAAATACAAAGGATTGTAAGAAATTACTATGATCAGCTGCTTGCCAAGAAATTGGACAACCTTGATGAAATGGATAAATTTCTAGAAACATACAATTTTCCAAAATGAATCAAGAAGTAGAAAGCCTGAATAGATGGATAATGACTAGTGAATTTGAAGCAGTAGTCAAGAAACTCCTGGTGCACAAGAGTCCTGGACCAGATTGCTTCACAGGTGAATTTAACCAAACATTCACAGAAGTACTAACCCCTGTTCTTCTCAAACTATTTCAAAAAATTTAAGAAGGAAGACTACCAAGTTCTTTTTACAAGGCCAGTATTATTCTAATTCCAAAACCAGGTAAAGAAAAAACTAGAGGCCAATATCTCTGATAAACATTGATGTTAAAATCCTCAACAAAATATTGGCAATCTGGGTCCAGCAATATATTAAAAAGATCATATACCATTACCAAGTGGCCATAGGATTGGGGGTGGGGTAATGGTTGCAAAAAGGAGAAGGTAGTAGTTAAAAAACATGTATGAATGACCCATGGACATGAACAATGGTGTGGTGATTGTGGGAGTGGGGGCTGGCCTAGCTGGAGGAGAGCAAAGGGCAAAAATTAGGACAACTGTAATAGAATAACAATAAAATTTCTTAAGAAAATAAAAACTTCTACTACTGGCAATACAGATTAGCCTTGTATTTGACTGCCTGGAATAAAAATGTAATCATTACAGCATAAGAAAAGTTTGAAATTCTGTCTCTCAGTAGGTAATTGTTTGATACTTTTTGGTGCATCTATATAGTGGAAAATACAGTCATTTTTAAATGAGATGCTTAATTTTTATTTTTAAACAAGTCAGAGAAAAACATATTTATCAAACTAGTATATACATGGCACAATTAGAAGTGAGAGCTATGCCTGAAATGCAATCTAAATTATTTATAATTTACTTGTTTTCAGTTTTATGCAAATTATTTACATATTTCTTCCTTCATTTTATTTTTTTACTGTGCACACACTACTAGCAACAAATTTTGAAATAGTTGTCCCATGTATATTTACATGAAATTTAATATTTAGTTCTGTAAAATAACATACTTAAAATTATGATGTATAGTTAAATTACAATAGTGTATTTCTACATATTGTCTAATTTAAATGTGTAAGTGATGCCCTTATGTGATAAATTTACCATTTGCTATGACATACACATGAAAAAAAGAAAAATAAAAGAAAATAAGGAAGCCAAGACAAAGCATAGCCTAAAAATGAATGAAATGCAAGGCAGGTTGCCAGGTAATAGACTAAAGCACAGATTAGGAAAAAATTGTTGTTGGGTACTAACATGAAGATCCATTATCAGAGTGGACTTAATGCATTTGGGGTCAAAACAGAAGGCAACAGGCTTAAGTTTTCGTCAGCAAAACAAGAAACAGTGACTCATTTAATGCTCTTCTAATGCTGGGAATGACTGTTGGACCTGCAGAGGAAAAGAAGAAATGAACTCTGAACTAAACGTCTTGAGAGTCTACCTGCAAGGGACTTTATTACCATTCTGGCCAAGGAATTGAGGAGGAAATTTGACCAGAAGACTGAATTGGATTGTCATGAGAAGAAAAGTCTTTCAGAAATGAATGTTTCCATGAGAATTATTTAAACTACAAATGCAATTAATTCACCCTTTTTATATGCATTTGTAATTTATGAGATAGCTGTAAAACCAGATTTGTCACACACACACACACACACACAAAATAGTATTTTCTATATTAGATGTCAGAGTTAATGTCATTAAATCAAAACCTACACTTAATATCAAAATGTACTTAAACTTTGTACCTAATATTTATGGAATAGTTTTACATGTCTTTCTGGGGTTACATAGGGTCCTTTACAAAAAACTCTCTACATAGGATGTAGGATTTAGCAAAGATATTTGTACTTCAGCCTTCTTGGTACAACTGAATTATTATCAGAATGAGTGATGCATTTTGAAACAAATAATTTGTAAATTTTACTGAATACATTTTTGAATTTATTAAAGTTAACCCATTTTAACAAGATTGTAAACTTTACATCAAGTTTAAAACATATTTTCAATTAAATGCTTTATTAAGATCCCATGAGCATTAAACTATAATAAGAAGAACTATGTATCTTTAATTCAAGTAATTGTAAGTACTTGAAATGCTGGGTCCTATTTTTTAGTCTTCTCTGGGGACTACAAGAGGAAGCTTATAAGTATGGAAAAACTTTTCTACTCCCTTTGCCACAGGGTTTTGTCTCTGCCAGAATGATTAATTTTATGCAGCTATTAACTAAATGTTCCCAATAAAAATTTGTCACACATCTATGAAATCAAAATGGATGTTTACTGGATATTAAAGTAACATCTTATATCCAATATATTTTTTGTATGAGACACAGGTATGAGACAATGCATCATGTAAGTATCTTTTTAAATTTAATATCCCAAGTTTTCAAAGATAATGTAAAAACATGTATAAATATGCATTTATAGCAAGTAATACAATATGTTATTCCCCCCAAAATAACTCAGATGGCCCTGGCCAGGCAGCTCAGTTGGTTAAAGCATCATCCTGATACACCAAGGTTGTGGGTTCAATCTCCCATGAGGGCACATACAAGTAGCAACCAATGAATGCATACATGGAACAACTAATTGATATTTCTCTCTCACTTTTCCTCTCTCTCTCTCTCTCTCTCTCTCTCTCTCAAATAAATAAATAAATAAATAAATAAATAAATAAATAAATAGTTTCTTTTGTTTAAAAATACTCATATAAATACTTTGAACTTAAGAAAGTTATGTCAGAGGTATCAACATAGGTGGGAAATGGCATAGTTTTTAAGTCAGTGGATTTGAAATAAATTTTATAGCTCTTTCTTTTTAAAGCAATGTAACACATGATAATATATTTCAATCTCAGTTCATTTTCTTATTAAATGGGAAAGAGTAATTCAAATACAGATGTTATTATAATTGTCATAATCATGATGAACTGCAGTTTCTGGGACCACACATAAGCAGTGGTCAATGACAGTTTAGATGGCAATTCTAATTCCATGGCTGCAAATATCTGCGCTGATTCTGGACCTTTGCTGAGGCTAAGAATCCAGTCGGGATTGCTAATTTCAAGCTGCAGAGTTATTCCACTCCTGGAAGACTTTAAACCATTTTGATGAATTATATGAACATTGGATTTTTACCCATTGGATGAAAAAAAGAAAAAAGAAGAAAAAGGAACATTTTCCTACTTCATTAGGAAAGTATCCATAGATCTTTGGTAGAATGCCTCTTGAACACACCAAGATCTTAAGAGACAGTATGAAAACTCCGAAACTAGGTTATAATTCCTTCACAGTTGTAATTCTCAAAATTCAGCTACCGGTGGAATTTCTGCTATCATCATCCTAGGAGGGCCTTGCTCACTATGCATACTGTAGGATGTTCAGATGTTAGTTTCTGTTTTTATTATTTGCTGAATATACTAAGGTAAGGAATGGCTACATCAAAGGGACTTAAGTGTGTTATCATCCATTGGGATTTTGTAAGTCATTTTTAAGGCTAGCAGAACAAAGGCAGGATTTGTGTGTTGTGACAGTAGTTTCAGAGTGACCTCTGCATGTGGGTTAATTGTTTCAGGATAAAACTAAATTCTAATTAAAAAGTAAACAATGTAATAACATATTTGAATGATTTGATCTGACTACATGTTAAACAGTACAAATTATTTTTTAAAGTAAGGAAAGTTTATAATTTATGGATTAAAAGATAAAATTAATATAATCAATGTTCTTTATAAGTATTACTTATATAATAATGGACATTAATGGTTAATACTAATATAACTAATAAAATTATTTTAAAACTGACCAGTACTTATGGGAAGAAAACAATGGGTTACAGAAAAATGAACCCAGATATGAGTTAATTTTTGTGAAGAGACAGGAAAATATTTATGCAATTACCAGATAAATATTATCTTTGATTTCTATATTACGGAGAGGTAAAATTTTAGTTATCTATGACTATGGAGAAAACTACTTAAAAATTTCATCACTTAAAACAATCATTTATTATTTCATTTTTTAAGTGTATTTTATTTATTATGTTGTTACAGTAATCCCAATTGTTTTCCCCTTTGCTCCCTTCTGCCCAATACTTCCCTTCCTTCCAGCAATCCCACTCCCCTTTGCTCATGTCCATGGGTTGTGCTTATAAGTTCTTTGGCTTCACACTTTCTATATTCTTAACATCTCACTGTCTATTTTGTACTAACTGATTATACTTCTTAGTCCCTGCACGGTTTCCCCATTTCTCCCCTTCTCCCCTCCCAGCTGATAACTCTCCAAATGATCCCCATATCTGTGATTCTGTTCCTATTCTGATTTGCTTAGATGGATTTTGTTTTTATTTTTTAGATTCAGTTGTTGATAGTTGTGAGTTTGTTGTCATTTTAGTGTTCATAGTTTTGACTTTCTTTTTCTTAAATAAGTCCCTTTGATATTTCATATAATAATGGCTGTGTGACGATGAGCTCCTTTAGCTTCACCTTGTTTGGGAAGCACTTCATCTGCCCTTCCATTCCAAATGATAGCTTTGCTGGATAGACTAATCTAAGTTGTAGGTCCTTGCTTTTCATCACATTGAATACTGCTTGCCAGTCGCTTCCTGCCTGCCAAGTGTCCTATGAGAAACCAGCTGATAATCCTATAGGCACCCCCATGTAGGCAACTCTTCGTCTCTCTCTTGCTGCCCCCAGGACTCTCTCTTTATCTTTAGCCTTTGGCATCTCAGTCATGATGCATCCTGGTGTGGTCCCTTCTGGGTCCAGCTTGCCCAGGACCTTCCGTGCTTCCTGGACCTGTATGTTCATCTCCTTCACAAACTTAAGAAGTTTTCCTCATTTTTTTCAATTCTTGCTTCCTCATTCTGCACTGGTTGACTGTTTTTTTTCTTCCTCATGTTCCAAATCATTGATTTGAATCCTGGTTTCCTTCCCTTCACCATTGGTTTTGTGCGGATTTTCCTTCATTTCACTTAGCATAGCCTTCACTTCTTCTCTGATGTGTTTGCTGTACTCAAGCATATCTGTCAGGCCTATGAGCATCTTTATTACTAGTGTTTTGAATTCTGCATCTGTTTGGCTGGCTATTGCCTCATCTGTTAGGTTGGCTATTTCCTTGCCGCTTAGTTCTCCCATTGGAACCTTGATCCATTTCCCCTTTTGGGCCATACTTCTCTGTCTCCTCATTCTGACAGGTTCCTGTGTTTGTTTGCCTTCACATCCCAGGTAGACCTGTTGCTCCTGCTATGTTGTAAGGGGTGGAGCCTTAGGGATTTTTCAGTACAGGGCGCCATGTTTCACCACGTTGTGGCGCTGTATGTGGGGGAGGGATCTGAGAGGGAACAATGCTGCCAGCCTAGCACTCACCCCTTGTCCAGGTACCTCTACCACTTCAGTACTGGACTGGCACCCCTCTAGCGGCTGCCCTGGCCATCATTTCAAGAATAAGTAGGTCTGCAGATGTTTCGCGACCATGGAGGCCCTTTAAACAAGTGGACTCTGCTGAGACTGCCAGTTACTATCTCCACCCCAACCCCCAGTGGTCTGCACAGTCAGAAGCAATGAGGCTTGATTTTTCCCCGGTGCTGGGACAGGGAGCTTCGATGTCCAGTGAGGAGCTGGGAATGCTCCCCAGGTGTCCCTCCTGACTTTTCAAAACATGGGACTGTGCTTTCTGCCAGCCTGCTGCTACTGCCGCCACTGTCGCCACCACAATGCGTCCTCTCTGCCCCGGCTCCACCCCTCCTACCTGTCTGGATGAGTATTTCTTTATATCTTTGTTTCCTGGACTTCCATGTAGTTTGATTTTCTGGAATTTCTGGTTGTTTCTACTTTTGAGGTAGTTGCATTCCTTCTTAATTGTGGAGGGAGACACAGCGTGTCTGACTATGCCTCCATCTTGGCCAGAAGTCTGATTTATTATTTCTTGTCTTGCCTGAGCTAATTCATGCATCTATTTTCCAGGAGCTGGGATGGGATGGCTGGATTTGTAAGGATGGCAATGCTTTTCTCCACATGGTCTGTAATTCCAGCCTTTTGCATACCCTGGTGGTCTCAGAATCCAAGACTGAGAATAAAAACTGCAAGGTATCCTAAGGATGCATCTCAGAAGCCTCACTCTATTAACATTACTACTGTAAAGCAAGTTGCAACGTCAGGGGAGGGATTGGGAAAATATGCTTTGTTTCTTAATGAAAGTAATACCAAAGATTTTGCGGACATATTTAATCTAACACAAGAATTTTATAGTCAAATTATTTAAAAAATAATAAAGCCAGTGTCCTGTATTGTCATTTTTTTTATCTTGCATCACTTATTTATTGACTTCTCCTATCATTTCCGTATCTGTCTAACTCAGAAAACTGATGATCAAGCAAAAGTTTCTTCCATGATTGTCAGTTAATATCTGTCACTGAACTATGAACAGCAATGAAGGAGATGCTGTCAATTGGAAACAGGCCATATGCAATGAAGAGGAAAATGACAAATACTGTGCTACTTAAAAAGCATGAGTAGCATCTCAGGGAAAATTGACTGGGCTTCATCTCGCCAGATCTGATATATGACACTTTCCCTTGTAGTATGTTATTTCAACTACCTAGAAAATTATAAAATATACAACAAATTTCTGTACAGACAATTGTTATTACAGAGCGATAATTTTTTTTAGGTATGTACATTAGAGAAACTCCTGCATGTGTTCATGATAAGACACATATAAAATTGGTTATTAGAGTTTTGTTTGTAGCAAAAAATATTTGGAAATCAATCAACAGAAGAAGGTAAATGAAAGCTAAATTAAACAGTGACTGCAGCTGATCTAATGGAACATCTGCATGTTGTCTCACATGATTTTACTGTATACCATATATACTCTCTGTACATATGGCTGAATTGCCACTAACAAACTAATCTGAAATACATTTTCCTTCTGCTGCTACTTGGTTCAAGTCCATGTAATTTGGGAAGACAAAAGAAAATTGATTGACAAGGACTGAAGTCATGGCTTAGTGTACTGGCTACTTCTCTTTGAGAGTAATTTTGTGAAAAAAATTATGATGTGTAAAACAATAAAGGAAACAGGTACAGAGTATACTCTATTTACATCTAGATGTTATGTACTAAATAGATTCTAAAACTAACTAACTAACTAACTAACTGCCCCTCAATTTGAGACAGTCATCAGACTACGCAGAGGACCCAATAAGTTGTCTGAGGTACTTATTTATTTTACAACCATATATATGAAATGTCCTGGAGCTGCTGGTGCTGGAGCAGTTCCTGGCCATCCTGCCGGAGGAGCTGCAGGCCTGGCTCCAAGAGCACCAACCAGAGAAGGGAGAGGAAGCTGTGACTCTGCTGGAGGAGCTGGAGAAAGCTTGACTGGCTAAGGCAACGGTTCTGGAGGCTGCAAAGTCCATGATTAAGGCACCCACAGATTCAGCATTTGACGGTCTGCGGGGACACCCAGTACTTGGGGCCTCCCCTGCCCTCCTCCTTCCACCTCCGCCTCCGCAGTCCTCTCTTCCAGGCTCGGACGAGAGTCCACGACCTGTGCGGACGCCTCTCCTTCAGGTATTCTCCCCAGCCACGTTGGTGCCCCCACCCTACCCTCAGGCGTCCTCTCTTGCAGGCACCCCCCCATATCCCCTCCACGTCACAGATCTCCGCTTACACCGCTCGCGCCCTAGTTCCTTCCCTCCCTGCTCCCCCGCGTGCCCCATTCCCTGTGCCCCCTCCCTCGAGCCTCCTGCCCCGGTTTCTCGCCCTTTCCACCCCTCCCCCCTCCTTCCCATCCACCCCCCCTTCTGCCTCTTCCCTCCCTGCCCGTCTTCCACCCCGCTTCTGTTCTTAGTTCCCCATCCTTCGCCACCCTCCCAGCCCCTACCCTCTCCCAGCCTCATCCTGGAACTAAGTCTTGGCAAAAGTACAGGATAAATGTCACGGTGGAAAGTGCCTGGCTTGATCTTTTGCGATTTTCCCTAATTGCATAATTGCTACACATGGTGTCTCCCAGAAGGGGAGAGGGCCTGGAGGTTGAATCAGTCATCAATGGCCAATGATTTAATCAATCCTGCCTTTGTAATAAAGCCTCCATCAAACCCAAATGGACTGGATTCCAAGAGCTCTCAGGTTTATTTACTGACTACTCTACTCCAGGGACCTGTGTTCCACAGCCAGCCCTGTTCTAGACCTACAGCCTCTCTAGACTCTAGACCAGCGATTTTCCATCAGTGTGCTACTCTACTCCTGTAAAGGAGGAAAGAGGAAGGACATCTCTAAAATCAGAGAAGGAAAACTCTGACTCCAAAAAACCTCCGTTGCCTTGCGGCATACCTCTTCAGGGGAAAGGCTAAGGGAGTAAACCCTGACAGAAAATCCGGAGCCGGAGTCCCTAAGGCGGTTTCACATTGTAGTCAACACCGGCAACTCCTGCGGCGCACCTGAAGCCAAGCTGTATTGACTTTGTCTTTCCCTTGGACCCTTCAGCTGCGAAGAGAGGGGGGTCTGCTGCATGGGCAACAGCAGACCCTCCATATCACCCTGCCCAGGCTCTGTAGCTTCAGTTTCACTGGAGAGGACACTCCAGTGTCATCGCAAGATGTCGACTCAACACGGGAGGAGACAGATACCGGTTATAAGCTCATCCGATTGGCGAAGGAAACGAGCGCCAGGGGTCTCCTCTGATGGTGGGAGAGGTCATCGCACCTCACTGGACAGCTACCGTCTCGCCATGGCTCGCCTGCCCCACTGGGTGCGTGCGGATCAGAGAGGCGCCTCTCGAAAAGTGGGCCACAAAACACCCGCACCAGTTAATTCCAAGCAAACAACAAGAAAGAAGCCTCCGGCTCTTCGCCTCGCTAGCTGGAACGTCAGGACCATGTGCCCCGGACTTACTGCAGACCTTCCGTGGATCAAGGGTGCCAGGAAAACTGCTGTCATCGATAGGGAACTGGCACGACTAAACATCAACATTGCGGCTCTACAGGAGACCCGGTTGGCCGACAACGGAACTATCAGAGAAACCAACTACACCTTCTACTGGCAAGGGAAGTCTCCGGACCAACCAAGACAGCACGGTGTTGGGTTCGCTGTGAAGAACACGCTTGTTAACTCCATAGAGCCACCCACAGGAGGCACAGAGAGATTACTTACCCTCCGATTGTCAACAACTTTCGGCTCAGTCAGCATTCTTAGCACGTACGCCCCAACCCTCTGCACCACCACTGAAGAGAAAGAACAGTTCTACCATGCACTGGACGAAGCGTTATCCAAGATCCCCAGAAGTAACGCTCTTTATCTCCTTGGAGACTTCAACGCAAGAGTAGGAGCCGACCACATGGCCTGGCCCACCTGCTTCGGAAACTTTGGGAGAGGAAAGATCAATAAGAATGGTCAGCGACTGCTTGAGCTTTCGTGTCACCACGGCCTGTGCGTGACAAACACATTCTTCAAGTGCAAAGAGATCCACCAGGTGTCATGGAGGCATCCCCGCTCCCGCCACTGGCACCAGCTTGACCTCGTCATCACCAGAAGAACGGATATTGGCAGCACCCTCCTCACCCGCAGCTACCACAGTGCAGACTGCGACACGGACCATGCCCTCGTGGTAAGCAAGGTGCGCATAATGCCGAAGAGGTTGCACCACTCCAAGATGAGAGGTCGCCCACGCATCAACACCAGTTGTGCCAGCAACCCAGTTAAGACCCAGCAATTCATCAACAAGATGGAAGATGCACTCGGCGAGGGAATGGCGGCAGACGACATTATCGAATCCAATTGGTCACGTCTCCGCGACGCCATATACAACTCCGCCATTATTGCTTACGGGAAGAAAGAGCGGAAGAACGCTGACTGGTACGAGGCTCACTGGGAAGAAATGGAACCCGTGATCAAGGCTAAGAGGAAGGCCCTACTGGCTTACAAGGCCACGCCCACTCCCAGTACACTTCAAGCTCTACGGGCTGCCAGGAACAAAGTCCAGAAGACCGCCCGCCACTGTGCCAATACCTATTGGCTAAACCTGTGCAGAAGCATTCAGGAAGCCGCCGATATAGGCAATGCATGAGGAATGTATGAGGGTATCAAGAAGGCAACAGGCCCAATCCCCTCCAAGATCGCCCCCCTTAAGTCCAAGACAGGTGAGGTCATCACTGACCAGGAACAGCAAATGCGGCGGTGGACCGAGCACTACCTCGAACTGTACGCAACGAAGAACACCGTAACAGACACTGCTCTTAACGCCATCCCAGACCTACCAGTCATGGAGGAGCTAGACACCCCACCTACTGCGGCAGAGCTCAGCAAAGCCATCGACCGCCTCGCTTGCGGGAAAGCACCAGGAAGCGACGGAATCCCTCCAGAAATCCTAAAGAGCGGGAAACCAGTCCTGCTACAGCCGCTCCACCATCTACTCTGTCTCTGCTGGAAGGAGGGTTACATCCCCCAGGATATGAGAGATGCCAACATTATCACCACGTACAAGAACAAAGGAGACCGCAGCAACTGCAACAACTACCGGGGCATCTCTCTCCTCAGCGTCGTCGGCAAAGTATTCGCCCGGGTCGCCCTTGCCCGCCTGCAGACCCTTGCTTCCCGCGTCTACCCAGAGTCCCAGTGTGGCTTCAGAGTTGGCCGATCAACAGTGGACATGATCTTCTCCCTACGCCAGCTGCAGGAGAAGTGTCACGAGCAGCATAAACCACTCTACCTCGCCTTTATCGACCTCACGAAGGCGTTTGATCTGGTCAGTCAAAGCGGACTCTTCAGCTTGCTACGGAAGATTGGCTGTCCACCACATCTGCTTGCTGTGGTCATGTCCTTTCACGACAACATGCACAGCACGGTGTCCTACAATGGCGCAACCTCTGAGGCCTTCCCAGTCAGCAGCGGAGTAAAGCAGGGCTGCGTCCTTGCGCCTACGCTGTTCGGAATCTTCTTCTCCATGCTCCTCAAATATGCCTTTAAGGACTGCAGCAAGGGTGTCTTCATTCACACCAGATCCGATGGCAAGCTCTACAACCTGGCCCGTCTACGAGCCAAGACCAAAGTCAAAGTGGTGCTCATCCATGAGATGCTCTTCGCCGACGACGCAGCTTTGACATCACACTCCGAAGAGGGACTCCAGCAGCTAGTCACTTGCCTTTCCCACGCATGCAAGGAGTTCAGACTAGCCATCAGCCTGACGAAGACGAATGTTATGGCTCAAGGCACGGGGACTCCCCCATGCATCACCATCGACGGGTACACCCTGGAGGTTGTCAACGACTTCACTTAACTCAGGTCCACCATCTCGAGCTCTCTGTCAGTCGACTTGGAGGTCAACCGGAGAATCGCCAGGGCAGCCACAGTTATGGCCAGACTGAACCGGCGAGCATGGAACAATTCCAGCCTCACTGAGAAAACCAGACTGCGCATCTACCAAGCCTGCGTACTCAGCACTCTCCTCTATGGCAGCGAGACGTGGACCACCTACGCAAGGCACGAAAGGAAACTCAACAGCTTCCACATGAGGTGCCTGCGACGCGTCCTGCATGTCACCTGGCAGGATAAGGTTCCCAACACCGAGGTGCTGAAGCGAGCCAATATGAGCAGTTTGCATGCAGTTCTTAGCGAGAGACGCCTCAGGTGGCTCGGCCATGTCAAAAGAATGGATGCAGGCCGTATCTCCAAAGACCTCCTCTACGGCGAGCTAGCAGAAGGCAAGAGGATGACAGGGCGCCCAAAACTGCGGTTCAAAGACATCTGCAAAAAGGACATGACACAATGCTCCATCAATCTCAACACATGGGAAGTTCAAGCAGACGACCGCCTAGCCTGGAGGCTCGCGGTCAGGCAAGGTATATCATGCGCGGAGGCTGCGCGCAACGAGGAGGCGGCCCAGAAAAGATCGAGGCGGAAGCAGCGTCAACAGCAGCAACAACAGCCATCTGCCTTCACCTGTGACAAGTGCGGCAGGGATTGTCACTCCCGAGTCGGGCTGCACAGCCATTCTCGGCGGTGCAGATAGACTCTCAGGAATCTACGCCATCGTCTCTCGAGACGGACGGCTGCCGACGAGATTCTAAAAATAAAACATATAAGCCCACAGATCCCCTTTCTTAATGAAGGTTGGCATTGAATGAGTTTTCAATGTAAAGGTTTTGCCACGATATTCTGAGTCTAATGTATGGCATCATATCTAAAAGACATTTTTATGAAAACTGAACTCAGGAACATAGAGTATATTTATGGTTACTAGGGGCTGGGAGTGAGGGAAATGGAGAAATGTCAGTCAAAGGGCACAAACTTTCAGTTATAAGATAAACTTAAACAATGTTATATGTCAATCATATCTTTATAAAACTGCAAAAAAATCCTTTTATGAATAAGAATCACACTGAAACTAGGGCAATGGAATTAGAATAGAGTGTTAGGGAAAAGAGAACTGTCACTAGTACTGGACAGGATGTTCACAATAAAAATTACTAAACATAATTACATTATACAAAAAAGTATTCCAAAATACCCAATATATGTGATTTTCCCCACAAGTTTTCAATTTTATTGCTATCTTCAACAATGCAATATAGTCATTCTTGATATGTAATTAGTGCAGTACTAAAATTAGCACTACATTGCTGTTAAACTAATCTGGATTGAAACTCAAGATTCATAATTTTGTGTGTAACATGGACTTATTATTTTTGTTCTTAATAATTCATTTTCTAATTTATAAAATTGATAGAAATCACAATGTGTAAAGTTCTATCTAGGATCAAAATAAAATATATAACAATTCATTGTACATTGCAGGGTGTACAGGAAAAAGTTAAACTCTTCTCAAAATATCAACTTATTTTTTGGCAAAATTACCACTTCTTTAAATTAAAATACTTATGCAGCTACCTTGAAGCCATTATTTTCTACTGCAAAAAATGCTGATTGCATATCAGTAGTTCTGGGATACAGACAGCAGATTAATTTTGAGCAATATGTTTATTTATTTATTTTGTATGTTTTATTGATTATGTTGTTATAATTGTCCCAATTTATTTTTCTTTTGCTCCCCTCTGCCCAAAACCACCCATCCCTCCAGCAGTCCCATCTCCCTTAGCTCATGTCCATGGGTTGTGCATATAAGTTCTTTGACTTTACCCTTTTCTATACAATTCTTAACATCCCCCCCTATCTATTCTGCACCATTCTACTATGCTTATTAAATCCTGGACCATTTCCCTCCTTCTCCCCCTTCCCCATCCCAGTTGACACTCCTTCACATGCTCCCCATACCTATGATTCTGTTCCTTTTTGTTGTCTGATTTTGTTTTTATTTTTTTAGATTCTGTTATTGATAGTTGTGATTTTGTTGTCATCTTAATGTTAATAGTTTTGATTTTCTTTTTTTTAAAACTAAGTCCCTTTAACTTTTTATATAATAATGGGTTGGTGATGATGAACTCCTTCAGCTTTACCTTGTCTGGGAAGCACTTTATCTACTCTTCTGTTCTAAATGATAGCTTTGCTGGATATAATAATCTTAGTTGTTGGTTCTTGCCTCTCATCACTTTGAATATTTTCTGCCAGTCCTGTCTTGCCTGCAAAGTTTATTTTGAGAAATTAGCTGTTAGTCTTATAGGAACCCCTTTGTAGGTAACTCTTTTCTTTTCTCTTCTTTTAAGATTATTTCTTTATCCTTAACCTTTAGCATTTTAATTATGATATGTTTTGGTGTGGTCCTCCCTGGGACTAGTTTGTTTGGGACTCTCTGTGCTTCCTGTTCCCCATATGCCAATTTCCTTACCTATAACAGAACCTATGTATATGATGGCTGTTTCTTTTTGGTTGTTGTTGTTTAATGGTAATTTTGAAGCTCAAAATATTATGTAAATAAAAATGCTCCAGAAAATGTAAAGTTGTATTGAATCCAATAAAATAGTTTATTGAAATTACCTCATTGCAACCTAGAGATGTAATAAAAGATATCCAATATTCAGGAATGATATATATATAAACATAAAAAGTGTGAAACATAAAATATATTTTATTTTTCAAAGAGCAAACAGAGATGCGTCATACTTTACTGAGTTTGAATCAAATTATATAGTATCATTAAGCTTCAGTTTTTAATAATATATTTTTTCATTGTTTGCCTTTTTGCTTTTGTGAGGTTTGTAATTAAAGGAGAGCTAGAATATTTTAATCTTATTCTTTGAAAGTTTGTCAACACCAAACAAAAGGTCTATATGTGAGCATGAATGTGTTAGTGAGTAGTGGAAGTGGGAAGGAGAGGAGATGTGACATAGAAATTGTATGAAGCAGAGAAGAAAGAACAGGATGTGCTTATGCTCTATTCTTACACAGCTATATTGGTATCTGGAATATGCTGTTATGCTATGCCTTAAGAAACCTTGATTGTATGAGAGCATTTTGATATATGGCCTTACCTAAAAGGATATAGTGAAATTTAAAACAGTTTATATATATTTAGGGTAAAAGTTTAACTCGTAATATTTAACTTAAAGAAAGTTTAATTTATCAAAAATGCTTATTTTTGGTTCTTAGTAATAACTGTGCTAATTAGAAAATTGTTTCTTCATTGCTCTTTCCAGAGAGCAAGAGAACAGTTTCTACCTTTTCTAGTTTCTTTATAGGAATTCACATTTAATAAGTAAAAATTATTTTTTTCAGAATAGAATTTGCTCATGAAAGAAAATGCACTTATAAATTGTAACACAATTGTATAAGCCATTCTGTCGAGTGAGTTATTAAAAATTACACTCACTTGTTTGCTGGACTGTACTGGTAATTGAACAAATATGGCTACAGAGTTCATTATCAGCTTTTTTATAGTGTTTTTAAGTTGTTAGTCTCCTGGATCACATAGTTTAAACATGCATTATTTTCTTCTACTTGGAACTCAGGAGGTGTTACTGTATAGTCAGACATTTACAAGTTGCCCTTCGTATTACCTATATCTCCTGAAGTTAGTTCTGGACAGTTCTTTTTACAATATTCAAGACACTTTGGTTAGAGTTAAATGTGGCTCATCAATTTGAACTAATGTCCTGCCCTCTAAATTTCAAGTTTTGCCCACAATTATTAAGGGAATCCTCAACAAAAAAATTTTAAAGTGAATACTCTCCAAATAAGAATAATAATAAAGTTCATTGGTAAATTTTTATTTTACCAATTACTTCATTCTACTACACATAATTTTTACTATTTTAACTAAACTTTTCCCCATATCTCACACATATTAGCAAATTAAAATTCTAATTAAAACGAAAACATGGCTTACACTCTGTACTGCATCTAAAAAAATCATTTTTCACATAAAAAATACAAAGCACTTTTAAAATGTTGGTTAAATAAATTAAATAATGTACAATCCCAGGAAAATGTTGAACTTGGAACTATAAAGGGAGACACCTGCAGGAAAATTAATTATTTAATTTTAATGAGAATGTATATTTTTCTTAGAATTAAATATAATTCATTAGGTTAACATCTAGGGTAGTAATGAAACTAGAGCACAAATTGGGAAGAAAGACACATATTCTCAGTGTTCAGAATGCCCAAGTAAAAATATTCTGTTATTTATAAAATGGTATAAGGGATACAGAGTGATGACTTAAGAGAACATATTAGAGAAACACAAGGAATAATAATAATAATGATATTAAATAGTGTTTAAGAAATGAATTAAGACAATATCACTTCTTCAAATATTTCCACTTAGTTTTTCAACTGTATCTAATTTCTTTAGAAAAAAACAATATGGGTGTTACTTTATCAGGTATCTGTAGTGTCAGTGTATTAAAAAATAATGTGTACAGTCTTAATATGTTATTTTTAAGTAAACTGACATGTAGATAAATATATACATATTTTATTAGCTAATTGAAGAAGGTCTTGAAAGTCTTAATTGCAATGAGATGTTCCAGGATATGATGGAAGAAATATTTGATTTTGTTGAATACTTGTCAGTGATGTATCTAGTTTTATATATTTATGACAATGTTATTTTAGTTATCCACTTTCAAAATATATGATTTTTACATTAATTTTTTTAAATTTTATTTTATATTTTACCATCTTATCTGTTTTATTTTTATTTATTTATTTATTTTATTTTTTGGTTTTTCAATTATAGTTGTCCCATTTTTTCCCCCATTGCTTCCCCCACCCAGCCCACCCCTTCTCCCACAATCATATCCCTCCCCGTTGTCCGTGTCCATGAGTCATTTATACATGTTCCTTGATTAGATCCTTCCCTTACTTATCCCCCTTCTCTCCCTCCCCCTCCCCCCTACTGACTACTATTCTACTCTTTGTCCTATTTAGTTCATTTGTTTGTGTTGCTCTTTAGTTTCCTGTATTAGGTGATATCATATGGTATTTTAATTTTAAAGTCACTAGCTATTTCTCAGCACACATTATTAAGCCAGACCATGAATAAGTTTCTTACATTTTAGTTAACAATTGATATGGCACATAATTAAAAATCAGATGTCTGATAATTGACCAAAGGGAGCTGCTCACCTTGCTGCATCTGCACAGGAGCTTGCACACACAGAATGAGAACAGGCCATGAATGAACAAAAGCAACCTGTACAATGATCCCTTTGTTAGGCGATAACCCCTAGCCTATTAAATGTCACTTTAATTTGAATGAAATGCAACATACTCAAATATTAAAGTAAAATAAGACTAGGTTTCAAAAATGACTGGATAATTTGGGGAAGTATTTTCAAAGCAGTCATGAATTTAGAAAATTCAGTAAAATGTTAAACACTTAAAATTTTAAAACACAGACTAGGTAACAGAAAACTGTCATTTCTACAACTATTAATTATAACCAAAATATTCAAAATTTTCCATAGAAAGCAGGTTTTGTTTAATGATAATAGCTTTGGAAAAAAACAACATTTTGAAGAAATTTTTATAAAAATTAGCAAGCTTCAATATTTTATTCTAAAATGTTCATATTCTGAATAGAGAAATTTCTCATGTGAAAAGTTTCCTTTCAAATATGGTGAGTTACTACAAATTAATTTTGATAAATGCCTAACAAAGCCAGCCAAGTTGCTCTACTTTCTCTATCTCTTAAATAAACAATGAGGCATTTGTGTGTGTGTGTCTATAGTTAAAAGTGGTATGAACTATTGAAAAATAATATTTTGTTGATATTCTTCCATTTTAAGTTATGTTTAGAACTTTCGTGATAACACATAAGGTTATTATAATATTTAGTTATATAGTTCAACATGTTCACCATAACTATTGTCTCAGTTTTCCATTTGTTCTTTTTTTTTAAGGATATTTTATTGGTTATATTGTTAAAATGGTTCCAATTTTTTTCCTTTGCTCTCCTCCGCTCAGCACCACTCCTCCCCCAACAATTCCGCCGCCAAGCCAATGCCCAAGGGTTACACATAAAAGCTTTCCTGCTTCACCCTTTCATATATTCTTATTATTATTACTTTTTTATTAATTAATTAATTGAACAATAAAAAATAACAATCCCTCCTTCTCAGACTTAAGACCCTTTATAATCTTAAAAAGGACAATGGGCAAAGGTCACAAGCTCTTCTAGCTGCTTCAAGCTGGACATGGTTGTCATCCTACCTACCCTTGGGTCCAGAAATCCCTAATAAGAGTTGGGGTGTGAAGGGGAGGGTGTCCTTCCCACATGGGGAAGGATCGTGCAGACTCCAGGTCGGTTGGCTGTCCCTAGACAATGGCACGCTTGATTTAACTGGCTAGTATCCTTGTTGTATTCTGGAGGCAACAGATTTGGCAACAAGGTTAAAGACATCATTCAATCTATATCCACTAGATGACAAAAGAAAGGTATTAATTTTTCAATGTCCCACATTAGGGAAAAGAAGGGCTTCTTTGGAGGAAGGTGTGCATCTCACCTGTCCAAAACCCTTTTGCCCATTATACTTAGTTTGGGCTGAGGGAAATATTTTAGGTTTCCCCCCTCTCAGACCTCTGGGTTCTTTCTGTCCAAGCCATTAGGACAGAAAAGAGAAACCAGTTTTGAAGTGAAGCCCACAGACCACCCCATTCTTCACCAACCCAGCCACTTAGTTCAGCCAAACTATTAAGTCTCAGGAGGCAGCACTGCAGACAGGATTAAGTGAGGCCTATACATACAGACAATCACTCAGGTAGTGAGATCATAGGCTTATGCCCTTTGAAAACAGAAAACACATGTTAATTTATGTAACATAACCCACATACAAGCCTCTAAATCTGTAGGACTGTCTTATCGGAAAGACATTCAGTTGCAAGGCATTTGACATTCTTTTTGCCTGTAAATTAAACATCTTTGATAATACCACAGACATAGTTTAACTTTCAAATGAAAACAAATTTTAAATAAAAAGAAACTTCAAAGACAGTTAGCTGCACTAGTTTATAGGTTAACACTGAGAATTGTGATTTTCCTTGAATCACGGTTTTTCTCGCTAAGATTATCCTCCTTGTCATTAAAGGGACTGCATTAAGTCCATTTTTAATTTATCCTATTCATTTGCATAAACACAACAAGAACAGGAAATGATCACTTATGATCTTTAGTTCTGCTTTGCTAGAACTTATGCAAGGAACATTTAGGGTGACCTTAAGTCTGCCCTTCAGAGCACAGAAGCAGAACCACATACCTGGCATTCAGCCTTGCCTGTAAACACCTGTCTTTTCCAAGTCCTTCTGGTTTTCCATTGTGCCTTAAGGTCCCTTCTAGCCATCTTTCAGAAAAACAGCCTTCATTTCTTCCCTGGAAAGATTGCCTTGGACCGCACATCCAACCAAGATATCAGGCCTTTTATCTCATGGGAGTTTATTACCTTTGAAAGTCAATCCCAGTTCCTCCGGGCTTTCTGGTAACAACCAGAGCCCAACCAAGCATGTCTCCTTTAGGCATGACATTCCAGTCAAAGACTTGGTCAAAAAAAAGAAAACTGTATTAATAACTGGTGTTACTAGTTTTATGCAAAGAAACATGTCATTACTTACTTCTTTAGAATGCCAGACTGTGGAGGGATCAGATAGGGAGAAAAATATACAATGTGAAGGAATATCCTTGTCCTTCTAATATTCACTGAACTTGCATTTCCTTTTTTTATATTTTCATTTTTCCCCCACTAAAATTTTTATTTGTTTGTTTTTCCATTACAGTTGTCCCACTTTTTCCCCCCTCTTGCTTCCCTGCATCCTGCCCCCCCTTCTCCCACATTTAGTCCCTACCCAGTTGTCCATGTCCATGGGTCATTTGTACATGTTCTTTGACTAGACCCTTCCCCTTCTTACCCCCTTCTCTCCCTCCCATCTCCCTCTTTGTTACTGTTAGTTTATTTCTTGTTTACATATCTCTGGTTAAATTTTGCTCATTCATTTGTGTTGTTCATTAGTTTCCTATAATAGGTGATAGCATAAGGTATTTTTCTTTTGTTGCCTGGCTTATTTCACTAAGCATAATTCTCTCTAGTTCCATCAATGTTGTTGCAAATGGTAGAAGTTCCTTCTTTCTTTCAGTACTTATTCATTGTCATTTTTTCCCCTTTGTACTCATGTTCCTCTCTGTCTCTCTGTTTCTTCATCTTCTTAAAGCAGATCCTTTAGCATCTCTTGCAATGCTGGTTTGGTGGAGATGTATTCTTTTAGCCTTCTTTTGTCTTGGAAACTCCTTATTTCACCTTCCATTTTGAATGAGAGTCTTGCTGGGAGGAGTAGTCTTGATTGTAGGCCTTTGTTTTTCATTGCTTGGAATATTTTTTGCCATTCCCTTCTGGCTTGTAGTGTTTCTGCTGAGAAATGTGATGATAGCCTTATTGGAGCTCCCTTGTATGTTATTAGTTGTTTCTCTCTTGCTGCTTTTAGGATTCTCTCTTTGTCTTTGAATGTTGCCATTTTAATTATGATGTGTCTTGAAGTGAGCCTGTTGAGGTTCATCTTCATTGGGACCCTCTGTGCTTCCTGGACTTGTGTGACTCCTTTTCTCCTCATGTTAGGGAAGTTTTCTGTCATTAGTTTTTCAAAGAGGTTTTCTATCCCTTGCTCTTCTTCTTCTCCTTCTGGAATTCCTATGATACGAATATTATTATGTTTCATGTTATCCTGCAGCTGTCTTAGAACCTCTTCAGTCTTGTTCAGTCTTTTTTTATTTTGTTGCACTATCTGGGAGTTTTTGTCTACATTGTCTTCCAGCTCACTGATTTGATCTTCTGCTTCCTCTAGCCTTCTTTTAAGACCTTCTACTTTGTTCTTCAATTCAGAAATTGTATTCTTCATTTTCTCCTGGCTCTTACTGATAGCTTCTATATCCTTTTTCAAGCTTGTGTAATTCTCAGTAAGTTCCTTGTAGTTTTTCTGGAGTTCCTTGTAGTTTCCGCTGAGCTCATTGAGCTTTTCCATAATTCATGTTTTGAATTTTATATCTGATAGGTTGCTCCCCTCTATTTAATTTAGCACTCTTTCTGGAGATTTTACCTTTCCTTTAGATGGGGGGTTGTTTCTCTGTCTCCCCACTTTTGTGACTCCTATTGTTTGGTGGTGCTTTTTAGAATGATCTGCACTTACTGGATCTGTCCATTTGTTCTTATAAACAAAGAATAAAATTAACTTGTGTGTGATGAGTAATCTCCAGTCTTGTGGTATAGACATGTAGGAAAATACATAATTTAAAATATTGGAAAGAACAATTAAAAGATATTTTTCTTAAGAACAATCTGCTCTCATAACATTTCTAATCAAAAAATATATATGTATGTAAATTAAAACAGTAATAATATTATATTTTTACCATTAAGAAAAAGAAAAACAAAATACTATAGATATATATTAGGTATTTAATGCCTGTTAGTTTTAATTATCTTACTGCTATAGGGTTAGTTTACAAACTAAAACAACATAATACACAAAAGCTACACAATTCTGGAAGAATAGCAGGTTTCTGCCTCAGAGCCTGTTCCCCCTAGAACAACCCCAAAATAAACTGCCACCCTCTCTGCCATCCTAAGCTGTTTCCAGAGTTCCTTCCCATCCAAAATACCATCTGTTGGGAAAAACAGGTAGCTGCAGCACAATCATCCAGGCATCCTCGAGGAAGAAGAGAGACCAAGAGCCCCAGAGAGCCTGTAAGCCATCAAGCTTCTGCTCTCTTTTTATTCCATGTGCTCTGGAGGCATTCAGCTTCTCAGCCAATCGTGTCCTAGACTGTTTACCATTGCCTTCGGTAACCTCCTCCTGCAGCCCCTTCCTACCCCTTTCCAGTGATCTGATCAGATTTCTATATCAGGATCATATAGTATGTGGTCTTTTGTGTCTGATTTCATTTATCATGATGCTTTCAAGGTTTACTGTGTTGTAGCACATACCCTCCCTTCTTGTGGCTATTATGAATAGCACTGCTATGAAATCCAACATTCTGTGTAGGGCATATACTTTGTTTCTCTTGAGTATATGAAACAGTAGAATTCCTGGGTTATTTAATCACTCTAAGTTCACCATTAAAAAACTGCTGACTGTGTTCCAGAGTCGATGCATCAGCAGTGATGAGGGTTTCAGTTTCTCCACATCTTTGCCAACAGTTGTTGTCTATTTAATTACGGGCATCTTAGTGGGTCTGAAATGATATTTTGTTATGGTTTTGATTTATATTTTCCTGGTGAGTAATGTAGAGCATCTTTTTAGATGCCTACTGTCCATTGATGTAACTTCCTTGGAGAAATGCCTGTCTAGATGCTTCTTGCACTTTTTATTGGATTTTGTGTCTTTTATTGAGATGTAAGACTTTTTCAATAGACTAGATGCAAGTCTCTTATCAGATATATAAATTACAAATAATTTCTCCATTTCTTGGTTGACTTTTCAATTCCTTCATGATAATCTTTGAAGCACAAAGTTTTTACTCCATAAAGTTCTGTATATTTAATTTTGATTTTGTTTCTTGTGTTCTGGTGTCATTTCAAATATATCTTGTTCAAATCATTGTGTTAAGGAATCTGTTTTTATTTTGTTTTTTAGTTTATTTTATTCATTAGATTCTACACATAAGTAAAATCACATGGTATTTTCTTTCACTGACTGGTTTATTTCACTTAGCATAATACTTTCCTGATTCATCCATGTTGTCACAATAGGCAAGATTTTATTTTCTTTTTATGGCTGCATAGGATTCTTTGTGTAAATGTACCACAGCTTTTTTATCTACTCATCTACTGATGGGCACTTGGCCTGTTTTTAGACCTTGGCTATTGTAAATAATGCTGAAACAAACATAGGGGTGCATATATTCTTAGAATTGGCATTTCATAATTCTTCAGATATATTCCCAGAAGAGGGATCACTGGATAAAAAAGCAGTTCTTTTTTTAATTATTTGAGAAAACTCCATACTGTTCCACAGTGTCTGCACAAATCTCCATTTCCATCAACAGTACATTAGGGTTCCCTCTTCTCCACATTCTTGCCAGTACTTGTTTTTTGTTTATATATTGATGATAGCTATTTCTACAGGTGTGAGGTAATATCTCATTGTGATTTTAATTTGCATCTCTCTGATGATTAGGGGCAATGAGCATTTTTTTCTATGCCTATTGGTCATTTTTAGGTCCTCTTTGGAGAACTGTCTATTCATGTTCTTTGCCCATTTTTTAGTTGGATTGTTTGTCTTCCTGGTGTTGAGTTGTATAAGTTCTTTATATATTATGGAAATTTACCCCTTATCACATGACCCATTGGCTGATATGTTCTCCCATACATTAGGTGTCCTTTCCATTTTCTTGATGGTTTCTTTTGCTATGCAGAAGCTTTTCAATTTGATGTAGTCCCATTTGTTTATGTTTTCTTTTGTTTCCCTTGATCTATGAGATATCAGCAAAATTATTGCTATGAGATGCATATGAAGTTTTACTGCTAGTTTTCTTCTAGGATTTTTATGGTTTCAAGTCTTACATTTTGTATTTTATCCATTTTGAGTTTATTCTTGTGTGTGGTATAAGCAGTGGTGTAGTTTCATGTTTTTGAATGTACCTGTTCAATTTTACCAACACCACTTATGAAAGTGACTGTTTTTACTCCATTGTATGCTCTTGCCTCCTCCATCAAATAATAATTGACCATAAAGTCATGGATTTATTCCTGGATTCTCTGTTTTATTCCATTGGTCTAAATGCCTGTTCTTATGCCAGTACCAGGCTGTTTTGATTACAATAGCCTTATAGTACAGTTTGATATCAGGTAGTGTAATATATACAACTTTGTTCATTTTTCTCAAGATTGCTGAGACTATTTGAGGTTTTTTCAGTTTCAAATGAATGTTTGGAATATTTATTTTAGATCTATAAATATGTCATTGGCATTTTAATAGGAATTGAGTTCAATCTATAGATAGCTTTGCATAGTATGGACATTTTAATGATATTTCCTTATGTTTAAACAGTCCACATTATATTGTAATTAAAGTCATTTCTTTTGAGAAAGATTATAACCTATTTGTTTTATGGCCTGCTGTGCCCCCCTAAAGAAAAAAACACTGAACAAGGGCTTTGGATCTAGGCTTGTGTACAAAGGTAAGTTTCTCTCTGAGGGACATCTCCATTGAAGAGCTGAACACTTGTTGGAGAGATTGGCAGAAACCTGTCATGGTTTTGGCTAGCCACTCTTGGTGTGGAACCACTCCATCACAAGTTGGGGGAGAGCTCTCAGGTCCCCAATATTCTCAATATGCTACAGCCAAAACAGAGCCTCTATTCCACACATGGGAGCTGAATAAAAGGGAGCCCCACCTTTTGAATGCATTCATCAAGAACTTACTCTTATCAAGAGACAACTGGGGACAAGATGAGAAATGCTGAATCCTTGCCCCTCCTGTGAAGGAAGCTCTCTGGCATAGAATTGGATAGAGATGAAGGCTTGTGTTTTCAGCTGTAACAAACTGGAGAGAAGTATTTACCACACTGAGCTGAGAAAGGATAGGCAGGCAGTGGTCTTGGTTCTATCATAAACACTTGCCTTCCCAACTAAATATTCATATATTTTCTTTAATATATGTTTTACTTTTCCACTTCTGTTTGTCCTTAGGCTCTTCCCAGGGATTTTGAACATTCCTTTGTGTTTAAAATGAAATTCACCAGTTTCACTGCAGAACAGATCAGTGGAACTTTTCACTCTCTCATGGTGGAAGCATATCTGAGGAGGCCTATTTCTTGCCTGTGTTCCAATGTATTCTACAAATATAATCATTTTTGAAACTTGCTACTTGGTAATTGGAATGTGGGAGGGAGGAATTATATGATGTTCTTCTCTCTGAACCAGAGAAATAAGACTGGGTATACTTTTGGTGGTGGCTGCAGTGCCTTTATCCAGGCTACAAGAGGTTTCAACCAGTGCCCTCTGGTGACTAGTTTTCATAACCTTTTCTCCCAGATATCAATGTTTAGGTACTATTAGAGAGATCAGGGGAAATGAGTAGGTATATTTTTAGCAATGACTGTTATTCTTTCTCAAGCAAGACCACTGGAGAAGTGTAATCAGGACTTCCTATAGCCATTATTTAACATTATCAATTTAGTAATCAAAGTTACTGATATATATTCTGTGTTTTCTTAAAGTATGTAAATTGACCCTATGCTTTCACTTCTGGTCAAGTTCTTGTTATTGTTGGGCATCCTGTTCTGGGTGTAAGGAAAGCTGACACCCACTTCAGCCCTTCCTCTTACCCCACTTTATTTTCTCAGGAAAAACTGCAAGTTTTCACTCACACCCCCAATTCTGAGAATATTACCCACCCCCCAAATTCCCAACTCCCTATAACAATTGCTGGCTTGACCAGAGATATTCAGATGGGTTTCTGAGGACAGGAGCCCCTCTGTCTTCTTGAAATGCTGGCACTGAATAAACCACTTTTCTTCTCACCAGTATCTATATCACAAGTTTGGCTTTTGTGGTGGCAGGCAGCCAAACTTGGGGTTCAGTTTTATTTCCATGATATTGTGTGTATACAACTGGTGAATTTTTGGAGGAAAATCCTGCAAGAGGGTGCTAGATTCCCTGTGTCTGCCTTTGTTAGGGCTTCATTCTATCATTTTAATCCACACTCGGTTTATCATAATTTTAAAAAATATTTTGGGTGAATTATTCTACCTGCTTATATGACATATGGTGGCATGGATATCAGGTAGGTAAATTAAGAGGTCATGTCTTTCTCTAGTTGCATGTCTTTCTCAAGATTTGAAGTTAATAATTTGCCCTGGGATCTCAGCTGTTTGGTGATATGAAAAAAGTCATATATCTAGCTTTTAAATTTTGTAAGTGGCACTATTTTCAGCTTTCTACATCTTTAAACTAAAACTGTCACTTTCTAATTTCTTTTTATTTGACACCACTACACTAATAATAAATGTAAACATTTAATGTTTAATGTATAATTTCTGAAATAAAATTAAAGCAGTATAAGTGCAGGGATTTGTGTCTTTCATATTCACTGTCTGATCTCCTAAAATAATTTCTCAGAAACAGTATTATATTAATATTTGCATATATGAATAAAATTATTCCACATGGATTAGGTAAATGCATGCTATACAATAGCCATAATGACATATGCTAAAAAATTAGACTGATCAGAAGGGAAAGGTGTTGTTCAATATATGCTTAACACAAGACACTAAACAAATACTGAAGAGAGTGGTGTCATCAAAATGGAAAAATAAGAATTTGCTACCACCCCACCCCCACAAAGAACACCAATTCACTCATATGACAGTCTTTGTTGAAATCAAGGAATCTGGCTGAGAAGTTGCAGGACACTGCTAGTGCAAAGAACAAAATCTGAAATTATATGTACTGAAGAAGGCAAAAGGAAGCATTTTGCTTTACTTGCATCACCCTTCACAGCTCAGTGTCAAGAAAGACTTTCTCATCCTTTGATTTCTCCCACAGGGGAAAGTATGAGAATGCATGTGCAGCTTTTCTGGCTGTGCAGAGTGCTTCTGGAGAGATACACTTTTTTCTCACCCTATCCAGAATACTGAGGTGTGTCGTGAAACTGGCAGAGGAAGGAGGTGATGAGGAGTAGCTGGGAAGATAGCAAATTGGGCTCTTGAGGGCATTAAAATGATATCATAGTAAACATGGCAGGGACTTCATGAGAAGAGAGAGAAAAAGGGACAGAAAGCTTATAAGATGAATCTAATGAACAAAAGAAACTGATCAGCAAAATAGAACCAGAGGCATCAAATCATGGACAGACTGACAACTTTATGTATGTGGAGAAGAGTAGAGGTAGGACTGATTGAAGGAAGGTGAAAGTGTTACAGAGCTGGATCCCAAAATTTCCCAGAGCCTGCAGTTGGAGGATAGAGGAAGGGGAGAGCTTTCAAGATGCCTATGCTATGGCTAATAGCTAATGTCTTGGTTATGCAAATGGTTTGGTTCTTCCAAGGCCCCAAGAAGATGGGAGGGGTTCTGAGAATAGAATGTTGAGGAAAGAGCCTATGGTCGCACAAGGTTCTGCAAATGGGCAGAACTTGTTACCACAGGCTATGGTCAGGAATTTAAAAATAAGGCAGCAGCCATTTGCAGGAGAGAGTGATGTGCTTTTGAAAAGGAAAAGTGAGAACCATGCGGTTTTGAAAGAAAAGAGAACCATGCATGATCCAGTGCAACATGGCACATGTTTTGTTGGACTATTATACAGAGGCTGATGACATCATACCCCAGATCCTGAAGGAAAGAGCTATCAGATAAGGGATGGGGAACTTCTGGGCATGGGTTTGGCTTATAATCTTTTAGGGAGCAAGGGAAGTGCTGGGTCTTGTGGGAGAACAGAGCTCTGAGCTGAACTGCTCACAGCTCCCCCTGCCCAGGTTAGAATATTATAAATAAAGACCTATTTTTCTCAACACTAATTGTTGAGTCTTACACCAAGGCACCACATGAACAAACCCTTTTTTTTCAGTAACAAAGGAATTACTCAAAAAACATGTATGTGGACATGGAAGGGGACAACAGTAAGGGAACTGATCATGGAAGTGGGGGGTGGGCTGGGTAGATGGGAGCAAAGGGGAAAAGAGAGGAACAACTGTAGTAGCATAAACAAAATTATCAGAAAAAATATAGAAGTAGAAAAAAGCTGTAGGAAATAAATACTAAGTTACTCTAATAAAAATAGATACATATAACAATGGAACAGAATAAAACCCTGGAAGTAAACCTATGAACATATGGTAACCAATATTTGATAATGGAGCCAAGGATACTCAGAGAAAATACAGTCATCAATAAATAATAGTTGAAAAACTGGTATTCACCTGTAAAAGAATGAAATTGGTCCCTTTTTCTACACCACTCACACAAATTAAGTTTAAATCAATTAAAGATTTAAATATAAGACCTGAAACAATAAAGCTTTTATAAAAATAACTTAGTGGAAAATGTATTTTACATTTGTCTTGACAACAATATCTTTAGACATAACAATAAATGCACAAGCAACAAAATCAAAAATAAACAAGTGGAATTATATCAACCTAAAAAAGCTTTTGCACAGTAAAAGAAACAATCAACTAAATAAAAAACCTACAGAATGAAGAAAATACTTGCAAACAATGTATCAATTATGGGGTTAATATCCAAAATATGTAAAGAAGTTATGCACCCTAATAGCAATAATAATAATTATTTTAATTATAATAATAATTTGATTAAAGAATTGGCAGAAGACCTAGCTATACACGTTTCCAAAGAAGACCTACAAATCAACAACATGCACATAAAATATTGGTCAGAGTCACCATTTTCAGGTAAATGCTGACCAAAATTCTTATGAAATATCACCTCATACCTGTTAGAATGGCTATAATCAAAAGGACAAGAGATAAGAAGTATTGGGTAGAATATAAAGAAAAAAGAACAATTATGCATATTTGGTGTGGATGTAAATTTGTACAAACACTATCAAAAGCAATATGTAGGTACTTCCAAAAATTAAAAATAGAACTACCATATGATCCAGCAATCCCATTTCTGACTATGCTTCTGAAAAAAATAAATGATTGTCTTGAAGAGATATTGACACTCTCATATTCATTGAAGCATTATTCACAATAGCCAACATATAGAAATAACCCATGTCCTTTAATAAATCAATAAATAAAATCACACACACACACACACACACACACACATGGGGTCTGTCTAGAAAGTATCCAGATATGTAATATAAAAAATAGAGATATTTATTGAAGAAGATACAAGGTACAAAAAACATTGTACATAGGATATTGATACCCCAGTCCCTTTCAAAGTAGGCATCTTGAAACCTCACACAATTCTCCCAATAGCCATCACTTGCCCTGTGGTGTTTCTTTGAACCTCAATGAAGGTCTGAAACCCCTTCCTTTTCAAAGGTGATTTTAGTTTTGGGAAAAGGCAGAAGTCACAGGACACCAAATCTCAGCTGTAAGGGGACTGAGTTACCTGGGTGATTTAATGTTTCACCAAAAACTATGCATGAGATATTGATTCATGAGGAGGTGTGTTGTTGTGATGAAGCTTCCAGTCACTACTTGCCCATAGCTGCAGCCTCTGAATCATCTAAATAGTTTCTGAGGAGGAAGTTCAAGCTCAACACAAAATTCAATGCATATCTAATGCTCTACTCACTCAGCCATCTTGAATGCAATGGCCACACAGTACACATGCTCACTCAATGTCGTCTACCACCCCAAGTGACTAGTACAGTGAAGTCATCATTGTTCATCCATGTGCAATCCAGTCCACTCTGTTTGGCTGCCAGGCTACATTGATGTCATGCAAATCATTCTCACTATATTAACAATGGTTGGACTTTTTTCAGACAGACATAATACACAGACACACACACACGCGCGTGCGCACACACAATAGAATATTATTCAGCTATAAAAATGAAATCCTGCCATTGGAGACAGCTTGGCTTGATCATGAGAGCATTATTCCAAGTGAAATAGGCAAACAGAGAAAAAACTACTAGATGGTATGACTAATATGTGGGATCTAAAAAAGCTTAACAGGTAAAAACAGGGTATGTAAAATGGTGATTGACAGAGGCTAGGGATGGGAGAGATGTGGAGATGTTAAAAAGGAGCGCTTCTATTTAGAAGATGTTCTGGTATCTAATGTAAAGTATGGTGACTCAAGTTAACAATGCTGTATTATACACCTAAAATTCACTAAAAGAGTAGAACTTAAATATTCTCACCTCACAAAAACAGTAGTTAGGTAAAGTGATGGAGATATTAGCTAGCATTTTAATAATGAATAAGCTATCAATTTATACATTTATTATCAAATCATCATATTGTACATATTAAACTTATACCATATTATATGTCAATTATATCTCAATAAGACAATATAAATAAAAATGTAATGAAAACAATGAAACCACAGGAGTTAAATTAGAATCCGATATAATAATTACCATAGCAGAAAAATTTCCAGAAGTTTGAAAGTTTGTCAATGGAGAATGTGGTTCAAATCAATTTAAGGTGATATCCAGTGAACCATCAATTTAATTTTTAAAAAGAGTTTGAGGAATCACAGTACAAGGTTTGTAGACAAAGTTTATAGACATAGTTTCTACACAGAGAGAAACTTGTAATTTCAAATAACATTAAATAATAACCACATGGTTTGGGGTGAATTAGGCAAAGAAGGAAGAACACAGTTGAAGCGGAAAAGGTCTGTGCTTGCCAGAAGATTAAAGGTCTTTTAGGTCAAGCTAAGAATTTTAGAATTTACCCTGAGAGCACAAAAAATGCATTTTATAAATTAAAAATAGAATAAGCAGAGCCTTCTGGATAAGATGGGGGGCTAGATAGACATGCTCTATCTGCCTCCACAACTAAGAAGGACTACAACTACCTCAAAACTAGAGACAACCAGAAATTCCAGAAAATCAAGCTGCATGGGAGCCCAAAAAACAAAGATATAAAGAGGAAATACTCATCCAGACAGATAGGAGGGTAAGGGCTAGGGCAGAGAGGACACTGTGTGGTAGTGGAAGCAACAGTGGCAGTGGAAGCAACAGTGGCAGTGGCAGGCTGGTGGAAAGCACAATCACTCATTTTAAAAAGAAGAGAGGGACACTTGGGGAGTGCTCCCAACACCAGACCAGACCACACAGATCATCGACCCAATGCCAGGGAAAATAAGGCCTCATTGCTTCTGACTGTGCAAACCAGTGGGTATTGGGGCAGAGGAAAAAGCTGCCAGTCTATCATTAGAGTATGCTTGTTTAAAGGGCCCCCATAGTTATATGCTAAATGAAACGAAGGAAAATCCACATAAAACCAATGGTGAAGGGAAGGAAACCAGGGTTCAAGTCAATGATTTGAAACATAGGGAAGAAAAAAACAGTCAGCCAGTACAGAATGAGGAAACAAGAATTGAAAAAAATGAGGAAAGCCATAGGAACCTCTGGGACAACTTTAAGTGTACAACATCCAAATCATAGGGATGACAGAAAAAGAGTAAGAACAAGAAATAACTTATGTGAAAAAATAATGAAGGAAAACTTCCCAAATTCGGTGAAAGAAATATACATACAAGTCCAGGAAGCACAGAGAGTCCCAAACCAGCTAGACCCAAGAAGGACCACAGTAGACACATGTTTATTAAAATGCCAAAGCTTCAAGATAAAGAGAGAATCTTAAAAGCAGCAAAAGAAAAGCAGAGAGTTACCTACAAAGAAGTGCCTATAAGGCCATCAACTGATTTCTCAGAAGAGATTTTGCAGGCAAGAAGTATCCAATGTGATGAAAAGCAAGGACCTATAACCAAGATTATTCTATCCAGCAAAGCTATCATTTAGAATGGAAGGGCAGATGAAGTGCTTCCCAGACAAGGTAAAGCTAAAGGAGCTCATCATCACAAAGTCATTATATATGAAATGTCAAAGGGACTTAATTAAGAAAAAGAACATCAAAGTTTTGAACATTAAAATGACAACAAAGTCACAACTATCAACAACTGAACTTAAAAAATAAAAACAAAATTCAACTAAGCAAATGAGAATAGGAACAGAATCATAGGTATGGGGGTCATTTGGAGGGTTATCAGCTGGGAGAGGGAAAGGGAGAAATGGGGAAATGGTGCAGGGATTAAGAAGCATAATTTGTAGGTGCAAAATAAACAGGGGGAAGTTAAAAACAATATAGGAAAGGCAGAAGCCAAAGAACTTATATACACAACCAATGGACATGAAATAAAGGGAGTGGGATTGCTGGAGGGTATGAAAGTACTGGGCTGAGGAGAGCAAAGGGAAAAAAAATTGGGACTACTGTAACAAGTTTATCAATAAAATATACTAAAATTTTAAAAATAGAATAAGCATCATCAACTTGAAATATTAACCTAGCTTTGTCTGAAAATATTTGATATTGTATGGAAGCGGATGCAGTGAGAACAGAGAGGAGGCAGTTATTCAAAGAAGATATAAATAGGATAACTTAGTGGAACTGTTGAAATGAAAGTTTAAAGTTTATTTAGAATATATGTTTTTTATAAAACCCATCAAATTGTGTTTAAGGTGTATCACAAGGTATATATCTTTTGAAATACATTGTGTAATAGTTATAATGAATATAAAGAGTAATAATTTGAAATGTACAATTTGGTGAGTTTTAATAGTTCTGTACATTTATAAAATTTAATACAATGATAAAGTTAAAGATTATTTTATTTCCTTCTAAAAATTATTTGTGCCCGTAGGCTCTGCATTTCATCTTCTACCATTTCTGATAACAGGAAACAGCGACTGACTTTTGCAGTATAATTTAGTTTGTATTTTAAGAGAAATAAAATCACATAGAAGGTACTATATTGTGTCTGTCATCTTTTATTTAGCATAGCTTTTGAGACACTTTGTTGTATGAATCAGTAATTGGATACATATATACACATGTATATGTATATTCCTTATGAAATATATATGTAATATAATATAATATGAATAGGAATTTAATGATATATAGTATGTGTTTCTTTTAAAGGTAACACATATAATTTCTCAGAAGTCTAAGTATAAACAAAATTGATAAATATATTTTGACTACTACATATAGTCATAAGCTGCATGTTAATAAACTTTTCAAAACTATTTATTATTACATCATTTTCTCCCATGATTATGAAGGCAAGTGATTAGGGAATTCTTAAGAATAGTAACTCAGATCCAGAAGATGGCAGAGAAGTGAGGGAAGGCTGTGCATTCTAGCTCCTGCGACCTGTCTGTACCTTGGACTAATTGCAGACAGAATATCTCAGTTAACATCTGGACACTGGCAGGAGTTGAGCCTTGGCACTGCTAGATCAGAGAAGACCATCTGGGAGTGACCTCTTTGGTGAGGATAGTGAAGGAGAAAGGGACGAGATGGGATTTCTGACTGGGTTGGCTTCCCAAGCTATGGCTGGAAGTACACAAAGACTTTTTAGTGACCACAGGCTTTCCCAGAGAGAAATCAAGAGGAGAGCAGATCTCTGCCCACTGGCAGAGCCAGGAGTGGGCCAGGTGGCATCTGGCGCTGAGAGGCAAGAAACAGCATACTACTGTGTATGTAAGAATGTGTTTTCTTTTTTCTTTTTCTCTTGTATTCTGCAGAGAGTGTAGGAGAAGTTGGGAGTGAGACAAGATTCTTGAGGAGTGCAGGTGCAGAAGTGCACTCACCTACTCCCCAAATCTCCCCCTGGGTCATGTGAGCATGCACAGGGAGGAGTCTCCTTCCACTGGCCCAGGCACACAACCAACTCACTGGCTGCTGTGTCCAGGTGCCCTCCGGGCCTGCCCCCACAAACATAAAATCAACACACCAGCAGACAGGCACAGACGCCCACCTCTGCCGTGCTCAGGTGCCTGTGGCCCCACCCCAATAGGCGGAAAGTCAATCCGCTGGGCACGCAGGTGACCATGCGCAGGTACCCCTGTCCCACTCCAATAAGCATCAAACCAATACACCGGCCACTTGCCCAGGCGCTACTCACTAATGCCCAGTCAAGCACAAGAACAATGGGCAACCACAGCTCACAGACACCTACTTCCACTGTGCACAGGTGTCTGGTGCCCCACCCCAAGGGGCAAATAAACAACTCCCCAGGCACAGCTCAGTAGGCATGAGGCTAATGCGCAGGCCACCACACGTGCAAGCACCCCGGCCAGCTCTAATAGGCGCCAAACAAATGCACCAGCTACCGCGCTCCAGTGTCACCCGGGCGCGTGAACCAGCAGGCACAAGTCTAGTGCACCCAATGCTGCACGCAGGTGCACACTGCTGCTGCCGCACCCAGGAACCTCAGGACCACTTCAATAGGCCCCAAACCAATGCGCTGGCCACTGCTCTCAGGTGCCAAGGGGCACGCCCCTGTGGGCATGAAACCAATGCTCCACCCACCCCAATAGGCCCATAACAAACCCACCCACTGGTGAGTAGAAGCCTCCCCCTCCACCGGAACAGGAGAGCAACCAGTCTGCCTTGAACCCACCTGCCTCTGGCCTTCACGAGGGAAAGCACTCGCCTCTGGCTGAGGACAAAGGACAGTGAAATGAACTAGAGGTACTTTGTAATAAGTTTTGGGTGCTGGCCCTTGAGAAAGAGCTGGGAGAGCAGCGGACTAGGTCTCAGTACAGAAGCATCCCAATTGCTATGGGAGAAATCACTTAAGCAGACTGGTCCCCTCCAAGTAGCATCAAGTGGAGACAGCAGCTCAACAACTGTATACAAGAAGTTCACACCATAAAGGCATAAAATAAAAGCAGATCAATCTAAGAAGCAGAAACAAGACCAGTGCCCAAAATGGGGAGGCAGAATAACAACCCACCAAACAGAAACAACACTCCACCAAAAAGAAAGAAGGAATTCCCAGAAGCAAGGATAGATGACATAAAAGCGAGCAAGCCATCAGACATGGAATTCAAAACAACAGTAATGAGGAAGCTCAATGAACTCGACAAATGAAGAAAATTATAACAATCTCCAAAGGAGCTATAAGGAGCTCCAGGGAAGCTTTAAGGAGTTTACTGAAAACTACACCAGCATATAAAAAGACATAGAAACTATCAACAAGAACCAGGAAGAAATGAAGGATACAATTTCTGAACTGAAGAACACAGTAGAATCAATCAAAAGCAGGCTAAATGAAGCAGAGGACCAGTTAGAGGACAACGTAAGAAAAAAATTCCAAACGATACAACAAAATGAAAAAAGACTGAAACAGAATGAAGAGGCTTTGAGAGAACTGCAGGACAAGAGATGAAACAATATTTGAATTGATGGGATAAAAGAATGAGAAGAAAAAAAAGAAACAGAAACCCTGATTGAAAAAGTCATGACAGAAAATTTTTCTAATTTGATGAGAGAAAGTCATGCAAATCCAGAAAGCACAGAGGGTCCCAATGAAAATGAATCCACAAAGGCCAACTCCAAGGCACATCATAATTAAAATGGCAACATTCAAAGACAAAGAGAGCATCCTAAAAGCAGCAAGAGAAAAAGAGCAAATAATATACAAGAGTGCTCTGATAAGGCTATCAACTGATTTCTCAACAGAAACATTACAAGTCAGAAGGGAATGGCAAAAAATATTCCAACCAAGAATATTTTATGCAGCAAGTCTTTCCTTCAAAACGGAAGATGAAATAAGGAGTTTCCCAGACAAAGGAAGACTAAAAGGATATATCTCCACCAAACCAGCTTTGCAAGAGATGCTAAAGGAAATGCTGTAAGAAAAAGAAGAAAAAGAGAGAGAAAGAGGAACACAGGAGAAAAGGGAAATGAATAAATACCTGTCAATAATAACCTTAAATATAAATGGATTAAATGCTCCAATCAAAAGATATAGGGTAGCAGATTGGATACAAAAATATGACCCACATATATGCTGTCTACAAGAGACACACCTCAAAACAAAAGATCTACACAGACTGAAAGTGAAGGGTTGGAAAAAAGTATTCCAAGCAAATGGACATGAAAAAAAAGCATGGGTAGCAATATTTATATTAGACAAAACAGATTTCACAGCAAAGGCCATAAAAAGAGACAAAGAAGGACATTTTATAATACTTAAGGGAACAATCCATCAGAAAGATATAACTCTCGTAAACATATATGCACCCAACATAGGTACACCAAAATATATAAGAAAAAGATTAGAAGACTACAAAAAATATATCAACAGCAACACACTCATAGTAGGGGACTTTAATACCCTATTGTCAAAATAGATCTTCAAAGCAAAGAAACACCAAAGATATTGAAACATTGAACAACACTATAAACAAAATGGACTTAATTAATATATGGAGAATTTTCACCCCTGAAAAACAAAATATACATTCTTTTCAAATGCACATGGTTCATTTTCAAAGATAGACCACATGGTAGGACACAAAACAAGCCTTTAAAAATTCAAGAAAATTGAAATTATATCAAGCATCTTCTCAGAATACATTGCCCTGAAACTAGAAATCAACTTCAAGGAAAAAATTCAAGAACATTAAAACTCATGGAGAATGAATAACATGTTGTTAAATAATGAATGGGTTAATGACATCAAGGAAGAAACCAAAAAGTTTCTGGAAACAAATGATAATGAACACAAAACAGCCCAAAAACTTTGGGATATAGCGAAAGCAGTCCTGAGAGGAAAGTTTATAGCAATACAGGCCTTTGTAAAAAGGATAGAAGAATCCCAAATAAAAAATCTAACCCTACAGCTACAAGAACTAGAACAATAACAACAAACAAAGCCCAGAACGAGTAGAAGGAAGGAAATCGTCAAGATCAGAGCAAAATTTAATGACATGGAGACTAAACAAACAATTCAAAAGATCAACAAAAGTAGGGGCTGGTTCTTTAAAAAGATTAACAAAATCGACAAGCCTTTAGCTAGGCTCATCAAAAAAAAAAAAAAAAAAGGAGAGAGAACCTAAATAAACAAAATCAGAAACAAAAAAGGAGATATCATGACCGATATCACAGAAAAACAAAGGACTTAAGAAATTACTACAATCATATGGCAAGAAACTTGACAACCTATATGAAATGGACAAATTTCTAGAAACATATAATCTTCCAAAACTAAATCAAAAGAAGCAGAAAGACTGAACAGACTAATAACAAAAAGTGAAATTGAAACAGTAATTAAAAAACTCCCATTGCACAAAAGCCCTGGACCGGAAGTCTTCACAGGGAAATTTTACAAAACATTTAGGGAAGAACTAACACCTGACCAGAAGGCTTCACAGGGGAATTTTACAAAACATTTAGGGAAAAACTACGTCCTCCCCAAAGTCTATCGTCATTTTTAATACCCTGTGTTGGTTTTGTCTGGCCTTGAACTTTATATAAGTGGAAATGTAGACTTCTTTGTCTAGTGTCTTTCTCTTAGTATCATGTTCAGTTTTATTTATGTTGCTTCATGTCACAGTATTTCATGCTTTATTGTTTTTGTGTTGTATTTTGTTGTATGAATTACTATCATTTATGCATTCTACTGTTGATGGACATTGGGATTATTTCTTATTTGGGACTATTACAAGCACTATTGCTGTGAACATCCTGGAACACATCTTTTTTTGTGTACATGTACATATTTCTGTTGTGTATATCCCTAGGCAGCCCTGGCTGGTTTGGCTCAGTGGATTGAGTGTCGGCCTGCGAGCTAAGTGTCGCTGGTTCGATCTTCCAGTCAGGGCACATCAGAGAAGGAAAACTCTGACTCCAAAAAACCTCCGCTGCCTTGCGGCATACCTCTTCAGGGGAAAGGCTAAGGGAGTAAACTCCGACAGAAAAACCGGAGCCGGAGTCCCTAAGGCGGTTTGACGTTGTAGTCAACACCGGCAACTCCTGCGGCGCACCTGAAACCAAGCTGTATTGACTCCGTCTTTCCCTTGGACCCTTCAGCTGTGAAGAGAGGGGGGGTCTGCTGCATGGGCAACAGCAGACCCTCCATATCACCCTGCCCAGGCTCTGTAGCTTCAGCTTCACTGGAGAGGACACTCCAGCATCATCACAAGATGTCGATTCAACATGGGAGGAGACAGATACCGTGTCACTCCCGAGTCGGACTGCACAACCATTCTCGGTGGTGCATATAGACTCTTAAGCTACACCATCGTCTCTCGAGACGGACGGCTGCCGAGGACGACTCTTATCAAACTATTCCAAAAAATCCAACAAGAGGGAAGACTCCCAAACTCTTTCTATGAAACCAGTATTACCCTAATTCCAAAACCAGGTCAAGACACAACAAAGGAAGAAAACTACAAGCCAATATTACTGAAGAACATAGATGCTAAAATCCTCAACAGAATACTGGCAAACAGGATCCCGCAACACATTAAAAAGATTACACATTATGATCAAGTGGAATTCATCCCAGGGATGCAAGGATGGTTTAATATTTGCAAATCAATAAATGTAATACACCACATACAAAATGAAAGACAAAAACCACAAGATCATATCAATAGATGCTGAAAAGACATTTGATTAAGTACAACACCCATTTATGATGAAAACACTCAGGAAACTGGGAATAGAGGGAGCATACCTCATCATAATAAAGGCCATATATGAGAAACCCGAAGCCAACATCATACTCAATGGACAAAAACTGAAAGTATTCCCTCTGAGGTCAGGAACAAGACAAGGATATCCACTCTCTCCACTCCTATTCAACATAGTATTGAAAGTTCTAGCCACAACAATCAGAAAAGAAAAAGAAATAAAAGGCATCCAAATTGGAAAAGAAGAAGTAAAACTGTCACTTTTTGCAGATGACATGATAGTATACATAGAAAACCCTATAGACTCCACCAAAAAACTACTTGACCTAATAAGTGAATTTGGCAAAATAGCAGGGTACAAAGTCAATATCCAGAAATGAAAGGCATTTCTATACATCAACAATAAAATATCAGAGATAGAAACTAGAAAAAAATCCCATTTACTATAGCAACAAGAAAAATAAAGTACATTGGAATAAATTTAACCAAAGAGATAAAAGACCTGTACTCAGAAAACTATATAACCCTGAAGAAAGAAATTAAGGAAGATATAAATTAATGGAAGTATATACCATGTTCATGGATGTGAAGAATCAACATTATTAAGATGTTTATACTACCCAAAGCAATTTATAGATTCAATGCAATCCCTATTAAAATACCAATGATTTATTTCACAGACCTAGAACAAGTACTTCAGAAATTTATATGGAACCAAAAAAGAGCCTGAATAGCCACAGCAATTTTGAGGCAGATGAACACAGTAGGACTCACAATACCTGATATCAAACTATACTACAAGGCTACTGTAATCAAAACAGCCTGGTACTGGCATAAGAACAGACATATAGATCAATGGAACAGAACAGAGAGCCCAGAAATAAACCCAGACGTCTATGGTCAACTAATATTTGACAAAGGGGAAAGCAACATAAAATGGAATGAGAAGAGCCTCTTCAACAAATAGTGCTGGGAAAACTGGACAGGGACATGCAAAAAAAATGAAACTAGACCACCAACTTATGCCATACACCAGAATAAACTCAAGATGGATCAAAGACTTAAATGAAAACTGTGGCACCATAAAAATCCTAGAGGAAAACATAGGCAGGAAAATTTCAGATATCCCATGTACAATATTTTCACTGATACATCCCCTAAGGCAAAGGAAATAAAGAAAAAAAAAATAAACAAATGGGATTACATCAAACTAAAGAGTTTCTGCTCAACAAATAAAAACATCAGCAAGATGAAAAGAGAACCAACCATATGGGAAAGCATATTTGCCAATGACACATAAAACAAGGGTTTGATCTCCAAAATGTATAAAGAACTTACACATCTCAACACAAAGAAGACAGCCCAATTAAAAAATGGGCAAAGAACCTGAACAAACACTTCTCCAAGGAAGATATACAGAGGGTCCAGAGGCATATGAAAAAATGCTCAACATCACTAGCCATCAGAGAGATGCAAATAAAAACCACAATGAGATACCACCTTACACTAGTCAGAATGGCCATAATTAACAAATCAACAAACAACAAGTGCTGGTGGGGATGTAGAGAATCGGGAACCCTAGTGCACTGTTGGTGGGAATGCAGACTGGTGCAGCCACTATGAAAAACAATATGGAATTTCTTCAAAAAACCAAAAATGGAACTGTCTTTTGAACCAACAATTGCATTACTAGGATTATACCCAAAGAATCCTCAAACCCTAATTCAAAAGAACTTATGCACCCCTATGTTCATAGCAGTGCTGTTTACAATAGCCAAGTGCTGGAAACAACCCAAGTGCCCATCTGCAGATGAGTGGATCAAAAAATGGTGGTACATTTACACAATGGAATTCTATGCAGCAGAAAGAAAGAAGGAACTCCTGCCATTTGCAACAACATCGTTGGAAGTAGAGAGAATTATGCTTAGCAAAATAAGCCAGGCAATGAAAGAAAAATACCATATGCTATCACCCAATACAGGAAACTAATGAACAACACCAATAAATGAACAAAATTGAACAAGAAACAGAGTAACAGTTATCAGGGTGGGAGGGGGGAGGGAGAGAAGGGTCTAAGTGGGGGAAGGGTTTATCAAAGGAACTAATATAAATAACCCATGAAGATGGACAACAGGGTCAGGATGGACCATGGGAGAAGGAGTGGGCTTGGTCGGGGGTACCAATGAGGAAAAAAGTGGGACAATTAAAACAGAAAAATAAAAATTAAAATTATAAAAAGTAGTAACTCAAATAACAAAACAATGAATACAGTCATGGAATAGGTTAACATAGTTTTCAGAAGAGTCAATCAAACCTAAAGACTATAGTGGTTATTTACCCAATTACTACAAACTTCACAAATATATTGCTAAAACTTAAAAACAAGATATTTTTGGCAGACACAATAAGACCAATTATCAGAACTTCATACCTAAAAAATACTAGTATTTGGAAATTTTAAGCATAAGATTAATGTAAGTGCTATTTTAGAGGAAGTATTCAATCTTAAAATAAATATCACAATCATATACCAACAAAATATTCTAGCAATTTATCAACAAATATGCTGAGCTCACAACTAGATTAAATAAATGAACAAAATATAACAGGTTGGAGACAAGCCATCATGAAAGAAAACTTGCTGAGGCTATAATAATAATAGAAGACAAAAAATTAAATGACTGTACTTTCCCAGCACCATTTATTGAGGAGAATTTCTTTCCCTATTGTATGTTTTAGATTCCCTTGTCAAAAATTGTTTGTCCATATACATGTGGGTTTAATTGAGCTCTAAATTTTGTTTTATTGATTTGTATATCTATTTTTTTAATGACAATACTATGTTGTTCTGGTTACTGTAGCTTTGCAGTATAACTTGAAGTCAGGAGGAATGTTACCTAAAACATTTTTTTTCCCCTCAGGATTGGTTTGGCTATTCTGGGTCTTCTATGGTTCCATACAAACTTGATTTTTTTTCTCTTTCTTTTAAAAATGCCACTGGAATTTTGATGGGGACTGCATTACATCAGTGTATTACTTTGGATAATATAATTATTTTAACTGTGTTGATTCTTTCAGTTCACGAACATAGAATATATTTTCATTTCTTTGTGTCTTGTTCAATTTCCCTTAATAATACCTTGTAATAATCAGTGTATAGTTCCTTCACATTATTAAGTTTATTCCTAAATATTTTATTTTTATTGTCACAATTACAAATGGAATTTTTTCATTTATTTTTTCTTGAATTTTTTGTTAATATATATGAATGTAATGGAGTTTTGTACATTGCAGCTGCTTTTTCTAGGCACTAGAAGGGAGAATAGAGTCAAGAAAAAATAGGCATTGTTCTGTTTTGGGGGTTCTGTACAGACCTGGAGAGTGAGTAGGTAGGACAAGTCAGAAGGTCTTCCAAGGAGACGGGATGTTGGGAGGATGAAGACTTAAGGTGCCAGAAGTCCCTACAGAAACAGGGGAGTTTTCAGAGTAGAAATGGGATGTGCCAGAGCAGGAGGCAGGGGTGACAGAGCAGCTGGGATCCCTGAGAATGGTCCTACCTGAGAGTAAACCAAAACAAGGATTCCCTCTTCTTCACATCCTTGCCAACATTTGTTTGTTGGTTTATTGATGAAAGCGATTCTGACAGGTGTAAGGTGATCTCATTGTAATTTAAATTTGCATTTCTCTGATGATTAGTGAAGTTCAGCATCTTTTCATATGTCAATGAGTCCCCTGCATGTCTTCCTTGGAGAAGTGTTTATTTAGGTATTTTGCCCATTTCTTAATTAGGTTGTCTTCCTGCTGTTGAGTTGTATTTGCTCTTTGTATATTTTAGAGATAAAACCCTTATCAGGTGTATCATTTGCAAAAATTTTCTCCCATATATCGGGTTCCCTATTTATCTTGCTGATGGTTTCTTTAGCTTTGCTGAAGATTTTCAGTTTGATGTAATGCTGCTTTTTAATTTTCTTCTTTGTTTCCAAAGTCTTAGGAGATATATCAGCAAAAATATTGTTACATAGGCAACCTGAAATTTTACTGGCTATGTTTCCTTTTAGGATTTTTATGGCTTTTCAACTTACATTTAAGTTTTTTATCTATTTTGAGTGTATGTTTGTGTATGGTATAAGTTGGTGGTCTATTTTCCTTTTCTGCATGTACCAGGCCAGTTTTTCTGACACCACTTTTTTAAAAGACTGTCTTTGCTCCATTGTATGCTCTTGCTTCCTTTGCCAAATATTAGTTGTAGCCACTAAGGAAAGCAGTATGGAGTTAACCACACACACACACACACACAAAAGAAACTGCCTTATTACCCAGCAATTATTCTTCTGTAATATAAGCACGCCTATGTTCATTTACAGCATTATTTATTATAGCCAAGATTTGGAAACAACCTAAGTGCCCATAAATAAATGAATGGATAAAAAAGCTGTGGTACAATTACACAATGGAATACTACACAGCAGTAAGAAAGAAGAAACTCTTACATCTTGCAATGGCATGGATGCATCTGTAGAATATTATGCTAAGTTAAGTTATTTAGTGAAAGACAAATACTACATGATCTCACATGTGGGACCTAATGAAAAAAAAAAAGAACTAATGAACAAAATATCAATAGAAACAGAAGCTTAGATACATGAGACAGACTGAAAGCTCCCAGAAAGGAGGAGGGGGACAAGATGAAAACTGGTGAAAAGATTAACCAAAGAACTTTTATGCACATCCCATAAACATGAACAATAATATGTAGATTGGATTGGGGGGAGAGGGTAAAGCTGGGTGGTGAAGGGGAAAAGGAGAAAGGAAGGAAACAACTGTAATAGAATAAACAATAAGAATGAATAAATTAAAAAATAAGACCAACCTCACACACACACACACACACACACACACACACACACACAAATTAGAGAAGATATTTGCAAATAATACCTCTGCTGAGGGGCTAATATTCTAAATGTAAAAAGAACTTGTACAACTCAATAACAAAAATCAAATTATCCAATTAAAATATGGGTACAGAACCTGAGAAGACCAGCAAACCTATGAAAAGCTGTTAAACATCACTAGTTATTAGAAAAATGCAAATTGAAATTACCATGAGGTTATCTTACACTAGTCAGAGTGGCTATTATCAACAAGACAAGCAATTACTAGTGTGGGGGAGGAGCTGGAGAAAATGGAACCTTCATACACTGCTGAGGGGAATGGAAATTGGTACAACCATTATAGAAAACAGTATGGAGGTTTCTAAAAAATTTAAACCTAAGGTTACAGTATGGCTCAGCAGTCCCTCTTCTGGCTATCTACACCCAAAATTTGAAAATATTTAATCATAAAAATATGTGTACCCCTATGTTCACTGCAGAATTATTCATTGTGACCAAGACATGTGTCCTTTGATGAATGATTGGATAAAGAAAATGCGGTATATTATATAATAAAATACTACTTAGCAAGAAATAGAGGCAATACTGCCATTTGCACCAACATGATTGAATCTTGAAAGTATCATGCTAAATAAAATAAGTCAGACAGAAAGGACAAGAGCCATATGATTTCACTCATAAGCAGGATATAAAATAGAAAGTAATAAACAAATAAAACAAGCAAATAAACCTAATTGACACAGACAACAGTGTGGTAATTACTAGAAGGTAAAAGGAGTTGGAGGATATAACAATGGGTAAAGGAGGTAAAATATATGGTGTTGGAAGTAGACTTGACTTTTGGATGATGAGTGCACAATGTGATATACAGATGATACAATACAGAAACATATAGTTATATTATTAATCAGTGTCAGCCCAACAAATTTAATAAAAATAAAATAATTATATAAAGTAGTTTATATTATATATATATGAATTATTTTAAAATAATTTTAAGTATATTTTATTGATTATGTTGTTACAGTAGTTCCAATTTTTTACCCTTTGCTCCCCTCTGCCCAGTATCCCACTTCCCTGCAGCAATCCCATCCCCCTTAGTTCATGTCCATGGGTCGTACATATAAGTTCTTCGGCTTCACCCTTTCCTATATTATTCTTAACTTCCCCCTGATTATGCTTCTTAATCCCTGCACCATATCCCCATTTCTCCCCCTCCCCACTCTCATCTGATAACCCTCCAAATGATTCCCATTCTGTTCCTATTCTGTTCCTATTCTGGTTTGCTTAGTTGGATTTTGTTTTCATTTTTCAGATTCAGTTGTTGATACTTGTGAGTTTGTCATTTTAGTGTTCATACTTTTTATCTTCTTTTCCTTAAGTAAGTCCCTTTGACATTTCATATAATAATGGCTTGGTGATGATGAACTCCTTTAGCTTTACCTTGTCTGGGAAGCGCTTCACCTACCCTTCCATTCCAAATGATAGCTTTGCTGGATAGAGTAATCCTGGTTCAGGTTGCCCTTCATCACATTGAATACCGCTTGCCAGTCCCTTCCTGACTGAAAAGTGTCCTCTGAGAAATCCTATAGGCAGCCCCCTGTAGGCAACTCTCTGCCTCTCTCTTGCTGCCCCCAGGACTCTCTTTTTATCTTTCACCTTTGGCATCTCAATCATGATGCATTCTGGTGTGGTCCACTCTGGGTCCAGCTCGCCCGAGACCCTCCGTGCTTCCTAGAACTGTATGTCCATCTCCTTTGCCAAACTTGGGAAATTTTTCTCATTTTTTAAAAATTCTTGCTTCCTCATTCTGCACTGGTTGACTGTTTTTTTCTTCCTCATGTTCCAAATCATTGATTTGAACCCGGTTTCCTTCCCTTCACCATTGGTTTTGTGTGGATTTTCCTTTCCTTCACTTAGCATAGTCTTCACTTCTTCTCTTATGCGTTTGCTGTAATGAAGCATATCTGTCAAGCCTGTGAGCATCTTTATCACCAGTGTTTTGAATTCTGCATCTGTTAGGTTGGCTATCTCCTTGTCGCTTATTTCTCCCACTGGAACCTTGATCCATTCCCCCTTTTGGGCCATACTTCTCTGTCTCCTCATTTTGACAGGCTCCTGTGTTTGTTTGCTTCTGTGTCCTAGGTAGGGCTGTTGCTCCTGTTACATTGTAAGGGGCAGAGCCTTAGGAATTCATCAGTACAGGGCAGCCTGTTTCACCATGTTGTGACACTGTATGTGGGGGAGGGGATCAAGAGGGAACAATGTCACCTGCCCAGTACTCGCCCCTTTTCCAGGCATCTCTTTCACTTCTGCACTGGACTGGCGCCCCTATAGCTGCTGTCCTGGCCATCACTCCCAGTGTGAGTCGCTCTGCAGATGTTCTAGGGCAGTGGGGGACTTTTAAACAAGCGGACTCTGCTAAGAGACCAACAGTTTCTGCCTCCGCCCCAACTCCCACTAGTATGCACAGTCAGAAGCAATGAGACTTGATTTTCTCTGGTGCTGGCACATTGAGCTGAGAGGTCCAGTGAGGAGCTGGAAATGCTCCCCGGGTTTCCCTCTTGACTCTTTAAAACAGGCGACTGCACTTTCCGCCAGCCTGCCACTGTCGCTGCCACCACACTGCATCACCTCTGCCCCAGCTCCACCCCTTCTACCTGTCTGGATGAGTATTTCTTCTTTATACCTTTGTTTGCTGGACTTCTATGCAGTTTGATTTTCTGGAACTTCTCTTTGTTTCTAGTTTTGAGGTAGTTCTTTTCCTTCTTAATTGTGGAGGAAGACACGGCATGTCTGTCTACGCCTCCATCTTGGCCCCGAAGTCCGCTTTAAAATAATTTTTAAAGTATGTTAAAATTATCATCTAAAATGTTAAGAAGCCTGAACATTTTTTGAATGCATGCTTAACAATTGAATCAACTTAATTTGTTAGATATACATACTTATTAAAATATAAAATTAAAGTGAGGTATTCTAGAAGACTCAGATAAAGTGTAAAGATAGGTTATTTTTTAAAACTTTATTTTTAGAGAGAGAGGAAGGGAGGGATAATGGGAGGGAGAAAGTGAGGGAGAGAAAGATCAATTAATCGCCTCTTGTATGCACCCTGACTTGGATCTAACCCACAAACTAGGCATGAACTCTGAGAACTGAACCAACAACCTTTTGCTTTGTGGGATGATGCTCCAACAACTGAGCCACACTGGTTAGGACTAAGTTAGGTTATTTTAAAGGACACATAAATTGTTTTAAGAGATTCTTCTTCCAACAATGCTGAAGTGGGTTTTTTTAAATTAATACTCAGCAGAGAACAGTGAGAAAAAATATGTTGAAGTCATTACAACATACATTTTTGAGTCTAAATTACTCAGGAACCTGAATAATTGAGTGTAACATATAGCAATCTCTTTCCTCACTTACAAATTTGGTGATTAGAAAGAAGCAGGAGAGTGGGCAGATAAGAGAACATAAAGCTAACCAGAGCTATTCTCACCTACAGCTTTGGATAAATATTCAGTTTAGTCCCAGAAAGGAGAAGGAAACTTATTAAAGATTTCAGGCTTTCACAGAAGTCCTCAAAGAGCTTTACCTTAGAAGTGAAGTACATCAAAATAGAATAAAAAATAGATCAACCAACATAATGACCTAAATTCAATTTTAGATCATTAAGCCCTAATTATATTAAGAAATTATTTTATATCATCATTGCTTTCTAGAAGAAAAGTAAATCCCTGTAAGAATGCCTGCATAACTTGATATGACTCTAGATTTTAAAATGGCCTTTAATGGGCTTTTATGCTCTTGCTGGCCTGGGGACCCAATGAGATACTTTCCCACATAACCCCCCAGAAATCCTGAAATGGTCTTATGCTTGGCTTCAGCCACTCTCAGCCATAGACTATGAGCAGTTCTGTCAGTCCAGGATCCCACCAGTAGACAGTCATTAGTGTCCCTGCAAGTAGGCTAACCAATCTTGGTCCAATAGTAGATCCTGAAAAAATCCTGTAACCTAGTTTTACCACTTCTCAGCCACAGTTTGATAGCAGTCTTGTCTACCCAGTAACCTGGAAGGAAACATGACTATTGGTTCTACCAGAACTAGATCTACAGATCCAAATCTGGACAGTGGACCATGAAGCAGTTCTAAAACTAAGTTCCAGCTTCTCTCATCCATGGTCAAGGGCCAGTTGTGCCCTCCCAGGGGCCACACACATATAATGGACCTCTATCTGCAGATCTAATTGTGGACCCTAAGTATTATTAGTATTTACTCTATTAAGTCCTGGAAGCGGTAGCATCCACCCAGGGACCATACAGGATTTATTCTCCCACCCCTTGTAACAGGGTCTCCAACTATGGACACCACTGTGGACCAAGCAATAGACTCCAATGTTGCTGTGACTTAGCTTCTGTAAGCCAGCACCAACCCATTATGGCTATGATTCTGGAGGTAATCTCATCAGCCCAGAGAACTGAGAGGAGAAAGTCTGAAACCAGACTATAAATATGGGAAATAGTATTTGCTCCTTCAAATGCACAGACACCAATGCAAGCCTCACAGATCATAAGGAATCAGGCAAATATACCACTAAAGGAAATGAATAAAGCTCTAGTAACTGATCCCAAAGAAATGGAAGTCAATGAATTGCCTCACAAATAATTAAAAATAATTTTTGTTAAATATGAATTAACAGTCAAAATTCATCATGCATATCCTGGCTCCTTTGAATAATTATAGTATGAAGAATCCCCAATTAGAATGATAAGAATAGCTATTAGGCTTCAAAACTTGTGTCATTGGATAAACCTAATGACTTCTATCTCTGTAGACATATTAGTTTACAGTAAATAGAGAAATTGTGAGTAGAATTGCAACAACCTTAGAAACAATTGGGTTTGCTGATGAACTAGCAAATAACTAGAGGCTCTCACTAATATGGGGTGGGCCACAGCTCATTTCTCTAGAAACTGAAATTGTTAGATTTTATCAACAGGAAAACACAGCATTGTAGTAAGAGAGATCAACACAATAACGGTCCTAAGGCGGAGTAAATAATGCAGTGAAAACACTGAGAATGCAGAGATAACACTGAACAAGTAGTTAAACCCAATCAAAGGACATTGAAGATTGCATTATGAATTTAAAATGTTTAATTTGGGTATAATAAAATACAGTTGAAATGTTTGGATAAAAAAATCACTTGAAAACATAGTACTTTATATTTTGTTGACACTTTTTATGACTAATATTCTTTATCATTTTGAGAAACATTCTATCTTTAGTTTACTGAAAATTTAATGGTTAATGGAGGATAAATGTAATCAAAGATATTTTTAATATCTCAGGACTGTCAATAATTTTTATTTAACTGTTGCTATGATATACTATATTAATATAAGTCCTATTATTGATCAATTATCACAGTTCTGGAAAACACCTTATTTATAATAAAAAGACTTTATTTCAAATATGTTGTTACTACATTCCATTGTTGTTAGTTTATTTTGGATTTGAGCATCTAATGTGTTTATGACTAAATTTTTTACATAGTTTTAATTATATTTGTCTATTTCTATTAACAAGTTTAGTCAAACTTTAAAAGGTGAATTATCTTGTCTCACCTTATTTTCCCTGTTTTATGATTTTTAAGAACTGTGCCTCCCAAATCAAATACAAGTCAAATCTTGGTTCCCAAACATCTCTTATCCCAGACAATTGGGTTATCAGTCAAGTTGTTCATGGAAAATAAGTCTCAGTTGTCTAACAAAACTTCAGTTCTTAACCTGACAGCCCTTTTGGGATGACACACTGGAACCTTGGTTCTTGAATGTCTCCCATCTCAAACAATTTTTTTCTCAAACAGCCTTCTGGAACCTTAATTCATTCTGGAATGCTGTGAGAGAAGCAATTTGTTTGAAAACCAAATTATACTCATAATTATAATCACGCATTCCCTCATTTGTCACCTGAGAGATGCATGACTATTCATGTAAGTATCAGCATGAAAGGGCTGTTGAGTTAAAAACTGAACTTTTGTTCAATGACCAAGATTTTTTTTCCATAAACAACTTGGCTGAGAACTGAATTGTTCAAGATGGGAGACATTCGAGAACTGACTCTATACAGGTAAGGAAGTGAACCTAGAGATTAAGTAGCTCTTTTTAAATTGTTTTTCTATTACAATAGCCCCATTCCCCCCCATTTTTCTCCCCTGCCCTTCCCACCTCCCCGCTTTTCCACAGTCAATCCCCACCCTGTTGTCCATGTCCATGGGTCATTTATATTAGGCCCTTGACCAGACCCTTCCTCTTCTTTCCCCCCTTTCCCCACCTCCATACTCCCCTCTGGTTACTGCCTGCCCGATCCTTGTTTACATGCATCTGGTTCTATTTTGCTGTTTTGTTTGTGTTGCTCATTAGTTTCCTTTATTAGGTGAGATCATATGGTATTTTTCTTCTGCCACCTGGCTTATTTCACTAAGCTTAATACCCTCCAGTTTCATCCATGTTGTTGCAAAAGGTAGGCATTCTCTCTTTCTTTCTGCTGCATAGTATTTCATTGTGCAAATAAACCACATATTTTTGATCCACTCATCCACTGATGGGCACTTAGGCTATTTCTAGCACTTGGCTATTGTAAATAGCACTGCTGTGAACATTGGGATTGCATAGGTTCTTTTGAATTGGTGTTTCAAGATTCTTCATAAGATGTGACACAATAAAAGTCACAGAGGAAAACAAAGGCAGTAAAATTTCAGATATACCACTTAGCAATATTTTTGCTAGTACATCTCCTAGGGAAAGGGAAATAAAGAAAAGAATAAACAAATGGGACTATATCAAACCAAAGACTTTCTGCTCAGCAAAAGAAAATATCAGAAGATGAAAAGGGAACCAACCAACTGGGAAAACATACTTGCCAATGATACTTCAGACAAGGGTTTGAACTTCAAAATACATAAAGAATTTATACAACAACACCAAGGTGACAGACAATCCAATTAAAAATAGGCAAAGGACCTGAACAGACATTTCTCCAAGGAGGACATACAGAGGGTCCATAGGCATATAAAGGAATGCTCAAAATCACTAGCCATCAGAGAGATGCAAATTAAAACCACAATGAGATACCACCTCACACCAGTCAGAATGGCCATCATCAACAAACCAACAAACAAGTGCTGGCGAGGATGTGGACAAAAGGGAACCCTAGTGCACTGTTGGTGGGAATGCAGACTGGTGCAGCAACTGTGGAAAATAGAATAGAATTTCCTCAGAAAACTAAAAATGGAACTGCCTTTTGATTCAGAAATTCCATTGCTAGGATTATACCCCAAGAGATTAAGTACCTTTTTCAGTTATATAACACAGCTAGTAAGGGGTAGGAAAAGGATTTGAAGAGAGTTTCCAGAGTCTGTACTCTTAACTTGTATATGTTGCCTCAGTTAAAATTAGAATATTTTATTAATTACATTCTGTAACCAGGTAGAGACACAAGTCAGGGGATCCTTCTCCCCCAAGCTTGTTCCTCGGTCCTTGTCTTGCTCTCAAGAGACCAATTCAAGTTGATAGACAAACACATGTAGTGGAGATGCGAAACAAAGTTTATTTATGGAACACACATGATCACAAAACTACAGACAGGAGGCATCCAACTAGCTAGTCTAAATGTCCCATGTATAGAGAAAATATAATTGTTAATAAGTTTGCTCTATGCACATGAACAGAGGCTACCAGTGGGCACCCAGCTAATCTAAGTGCACAAACTATTGGAGCTCAGGGGTTATTTACTGCTGACAGTTTCTAGGTCCACCCCCTTCTTCCCCTTCTAAACCTTGGGAATAATGTGCATCTCCGAAGGCTTTCTTTCTCAGCTAGTAAAGGCTCTTTGTCTCAGTGAAATTGCTACAGAGGCTACCTTTCCCAGAACAGTCTCAAGGACTCACTCCTCCTGTGCTATCCCTGCTTGTGAGGTTTTGAACACCTGGCAGTTTCATCTGATCAGGTTCAGGATTGCTGAGTTAACTAGTGAGGCATGAATTCCTCTCTTTTGTTTCCAGCTTCCTGTTTTAAGTTTATTGTTAGACTGTAATGGTGGGGGCCCTGTTTTATTTTCCCTCTAGCTGCTCATTTCTAGCTGCTACCTACAGTAACAATTTCATTCCCAATTTTAAAAAATCTAATTATGTTTTGAATGTACAACAGAATATAAATTAAACATAAAATCTTAAACAAAAATTTAGTATCATTTTTTTCAAATAAATGTATCTGTATCTGTAGTAGAGTGTAAATACACAGAGAGCATAGGCTGTGTAGTTAACTCTGTTGATGAGGTGTCTAGGCTGCAGTGTTGGTATCAGCATGTATAATTCAACCATGAATGTGCAGGGAATCAGGGTATTCAATAAGTTCATGTGATGACCTAACTTTACAAAGTTAAAATGAAAACTTACAATAGACAAATGTCATTGTATCATACAACAGTGGTGTTTATAATAAAGCATCAGCCCTGGCTGGTGTGACTCTGTGGACTGAGTGTTGGCCTTTGAACCAAAGGGTCACCAGTTCAATTTCCAGTCAGGGCACATGTCTGGGTTGCAGGTCAGGTCACCAGTTGGGGGCACGTGAGAAGCACATTGATGTTTCTCTCCCTCCCTTTCTCCCTCCCTTCCCCTCTCTCTATAAATAAATAAATAAATAAATAGATAGATAAATAAATAAATAAATAAAATCTAAAAGAAAAAATAAAGCATCATTTCAACAAGGTAACAGGGAGATATCAGTATAATATTTGTAAAAATATGCTATGATGATTAAGAAAAACTCTATATACATTTACTACCTGTTGGTAAAATATGAACCAAACTAATGTAAAAGTTTATGAATATAGCAATAGTAAAATACCATTTGATATAAAGTATGATTTAAAAAATCCTTGGTAGCAATTGCCCTCTGAAATTATATATTTCTAAAGGTTTGCTGCAAAAAAGTCCTTCTAAGTAATTATCTAAGAATACTGCATAATTAAGAGTAGACCCAATTATTTAATTGATTGACACTTTCAGGTTATCCCCTTAAAGATCACTGCTTTCTTAAAATATGTACCATTTTATTTTTAATTATACAACTAAGTATATTTATTATTTTTATATTTTAAAGAGGCCAGGTAGTTCATAAAGTGTTTAAGATGCTTAAATAGAGCTTAAGCAACAGTGATATTCACTATTTTCATGGCTTATTGTAAAATAAATATTTTATGACATTTGTTTGAATTTGTACATAGAAATTACTATTTCTGTCCCTCTGGAAACAATGACAACTGAAATGATTACATAGTGTAATATACCAAGACCTTTCTTTTATTGATTTATGTCCAAATTCACACATCCATGAAATAAACAGTTACTTTGATATGCCTCTTTCCAACAAATTATATTGCCTATCAATTCTAATTTCAGCAGTGTATAAGTAGCCATTGTGAAAGTGTATCTCTAAGTAAGGACGGTTCTACTTCAATATAATGGGACTTTCATTTGTTTTTGAACCACAAGGCATTGAGACTTTATCAAAACATCCAGGCTAATTATAAAATTAGGAATTCTGATTTTCTGTCTCCTGCACTAATACACATAGTTTTAAGTTGAAGAAAGCTGATTCACTTTGACTGGAGGTTCTATTTACATTGCAGTGTTGAGAAACCAGGTAAAGAGTGGTTTTGCAAAAGGTGCATGGTTAAGATGGGAAATAGATTTGGACCAAAATAAAAACAACCCACAGTCAATATCATTATTTAGTCACTAGAAGTTAAAAAATCTACTATATTAAATCAAGTATTTTATTTCCTTTTAGGTTTATTTCAACTGAAGTAAGTAGGAAAATGAGTCAGATAAATGTATTAAAGTAGATTAATATTTATTACTATTTTTCAAAAGTAAATTGAGATTTTTCTATTAATAAAATATCTGATTTTTTTATAACAATTTTAGGAGAAATAACATTATTCTCATATGAGCATTGAAAGACATAGAATAAATAATACTTCAATTATCAAAAATTTATGAAAGTTTTAAACTAAATATGTTTATTGATTTTCAGAAGTTACAGTTTACTTATAGCTAGCCATTAATATATAAATATGTATATTTAAATTTTAAATTATGCTTTTACTTGTGGAAGAGAGCTATTATCGAACATGTAAGTGCATTAAAGACCATTAACAGAAAAGGATAATTTTGAAATAGTTTTGTATATTTTATATTAGTTTATGTTTATAAAGGTATTCTATCAATTTTAAGCATGTGGATACCACCTTACATTAATGCCAATAATTAATTTTTAGAAATATTATACATTTAAAATTTATTTTATTTTCACATAGTGTCTAAATAGAAAATCATTGGGTTACATAAATAGATGATAGATATATAGATAGATTTTAAGTTAAAATATTAATTGAATGTAAGCTGCTTCTACAGAATATAAAATGTATTATGTATAGAATAGAATATGTTGTTTTACATATTATATATATATATTTTTTAATATGCTTTATTGATTATGCTGTTACAGTTGTCCCAGTTTCTTTTCCCTGTCTTCCCCTCCACACAGTGATCCTGCTCCCTCCACTTGCCCCTCACCTTCATCAATGCACATTGATTGTGCATATAGTTCTTCTCAACATCTTCCTATTTACTCCACTCCCTCCTACTATGCTTCTTAATTCCTGGACCATCTCCCTCCCTTTTCCCCTTCCCCCTCTGCACTTATACCCCCCCAAAATGTTCCCCATATCTATAATTTTTTTCCCACTCTCATGCCTACTTAGTCTGCCTTTGTTTCAATTCCCTAGCTTCTGTTGTTGGTTGTTGTGATACAGTTTTCATTTTAGTGTTCATAGTTTTCATCCTCTTTCTCCTAAACAAGTCCCTTTAATATTTCAAGTAACAGTGGTTTGGATCTGATGAACTCCTTCAGTTTTACTTTGTCCTGGAAGCACTTTCTCTGCCCTTCTATTCTGAATGACAATTTCACTGGATAGAGTAATCGTGGCTGTAGCTTTTTGTTTTTCATTACTTTGAATATTTCTTGCCAGTCCTGTCTTGCCTGCAGAGTTTCTTTTGAGAAATCAGCTGACAGTCTTATTGGAACCCCTTTGTATGTAATTCTATTCTTCTCTCTTGCTGCTTTTAAGATTCTCTCTTTATCCTTAATTTTTGACATTTTGGTTATAATGTGTCTTGGTGTGATTCTCCCTGGGTCCAGTTTTTTTTGGAACTCTTTGTACTTCCTGGACCTGTAATTCTATTTTCTTCTCTAAGTTAGGGAAGTTCTGCTTCATTATTTTTTCACATAATTTTTCCATTTCTAGTTTTCCTTCTTCACCTTCTGGCAACCCTATGATTTGGATGTTGGCCCCCTAATAACTGTCCCATCGGTTTCTGAACCTCTCCTCATTTTCCTTATTTTTCATTTCCTCTTTCTCTGCTGGTTGACTGTTTGTTCCTTCCTTATGTTCCAATTTGTTGATTTGATTCTGGTTTTCCTTCCCTCATCACTTGTTATGTATGTGTTTTCTTTCATTTCAGCAGGACTAGCCTTCATTCCTTCCCCGTCTCATTTAAGATCTGCTGTCAGGTCTGTAAGCATTCATATAACCAAAGCTCTGAACTGTGCCTCAGAAAGATTTCCTATCTGCTGGTCCATTAGATCATACACTTGCTGTCTGGTCAGCTGTGTGATTGGGATCTCTATCATGATCCCTGCCATCCTGACAGTTTTGTGTTTACCTTTGCTTCCTGGGTGGGGCTGTCACACCTCTTATGCTATAAGGGGCAGAGTCCCATGCACTTGTCACTACTGGGCAACCCTAATCACCATGCTGTGACGTTTTGTGTGTAGGCCGGTGGTCCAAGATGGATTCTTGCTGTTTACTCTCCGCTGAGAGACCAGGAGCTTCTTCATCCATCCCCACACACTCTGGCCTTCACAGTCTGAGTCAATGGGGGTCTGCCTTCCCTGGCATTGGAATCATGAGCTGAAAGGTCTGGTCTACAGCCGGTGGTGCTCCCCAGGTGTTTCTCGCCTATTTTTAAATAGAGGTGTCTGTGCTTACTGCCATCCCGCTGCCATCACTGCAGCTGCCACCACCAACACAGCTGAACCTCTCTGCCCTGGGTTCACCTCTCCTACCCATCTGGATGAGCACCACTTGTTTATAACTTCATATGTTGGACTTCCATGTAGCTTTATTTTCTGGAACTTCTAGTTATTTCTGGTTTTACAATAGATGTATTCCTTCTTAGTTGTAGGGGGAGATAGAGCCTGTCAGTCTTGGCCAGAAGTCTACATATTATTTTTATGAATTATGAAATCCATGAACAGAATGCAGAAGTTGATTTATGAAATTAGTAAAAGAGGCAATTAGAAATTAATATGTCTTCTTCAGAACATTAAATTTCATACTGTAATCACTGCATTCCTTGACTGAAGCCAAAAAATATTGTGAAACTAGTTACTTTGATAATGGAACAATTTTTTGCTCTCCTTGTTCTATGTAATTTCAGGGAAAAATGTGAAAATATAGTTCAAAGACCATCAGAATGATCTGAGAATATTAAATATTTATTATCAAGTATGTTTTAAACATTTTTTCTGGTTATGGTTGCTTTTACATATGACTATGTATCCAAAATAAATTAACAATGTTATTACATGTTTTTAGCACCAATTTAAAGACCTCTATAGGTATTAAGTAAAAATTTTACTTTTGGCTTTTTCATAAGTGACACATGGTACCTTTATTATCATAAGCCTTTTAAAATAAGTTACAGGATAACTTATTAAAAATACTAATCTAATACTATCCCACTGAAATTAAAAAAAAAGAAAATCCTATGTGTAAAATGCTCCTGATAACATCTAGGGCTTGCAACTGCAGAGGTTGTTTTTAGGTACATGTAAATACATTCTGGAGGCACTCACTATATAGTTATAGATCTTGAGTCTATCAATAACAATTGTTATTATCTTTAAAGGAAGTCTCATCAAGTAAGTAGTTAGACTAGATTCCCTTTTTTAGCTAAATAGTATGAACTTCAATTAATAATTTCCCCCCTCAAGTAAAATCACACCACTAAAATACAATTTACCATTTGGGATAAAAAAATATTGTTGGTTTTGGTTTTTCATGTTGTTGAGTGAACTGCTGTTGATTTAATTTGGTGACTCGGACTGTAAAACAGACCTCCACTAAAAAATTACTTTTGTTCTCTTCCATTCTCATCTGAAAACCATGGTTTCTACTATTTGAAAGCAGTTTCTTAATTCTTTCAATGTGGCAACTGTTGTGAATTCATCCCTAACTTAAAAAAAGTGAAACAAATAAAATTACAATAATAATTTATATTTTCATTTAAATAATTTAAATTTTAGTAGGTTTACTTAAAAGGTAGAGTGAGAGTAAAAAATGTACATATGATTATATCAATAGATGCAGAAAAAGCATTTGATTAAAGCCAACACCCATTTATGATAAAAATTCTTAGCAAAGTGGGAATAGAGGAATCATGCCTTAACGTAGTTAAGGCCATATGAAAAACCTGTAGCCAACGTCGTATTCAGTGGGCAAAACTAAAACTGGTCCCTTTAAGATCAACACCAAGATAAGGATGTCCACTTTCACCTCTCTCATTCAACATAATACTAGCCACAGCAATCAGACAAAAATAAATAAAAGGCATCCAAATTGGAAAGGAGGAGGGAAAATTGTCATTATTCACAGATGACATAATATTGTACATGGAAAACCCTAAAGACTTCACACACACACACACACACACACACACACACACACACACACACCTAGATCTAATATATAAATTTGGCAAAGTAGCAAGATACAAAATTAATATTTAGAAATTGATGGCATTTTTATACATAAATGATGAACTATGAGACAGAGAAAAGATTTTTAAATCCCGATTACTATTGCAACAACAATAAAAAATCAAGTACCTAGGAATAAATTTAACCAAGGAGGTAAAATACCTGTACTCAGAAAGTTATAAGACACTGAAGAAATTAAGGAAGATACAAATAAGTGGAAGCATCTACCGTGTTCATGGATAGAAAAAATTAACATCATTAAAATGTGCATACTATCCAAAGCAATTTACAGTTTCTATACAATTTCTATTAAAATACTAATGACATATCTCACAGATCTATAAAAAATACTTCAAAAATGTATATGGAATCACCAAATGCCCTTTTGGGTAATGGGTGCTCAATGCAGTATGCAGATGATATTTTGTTGAGTTGTACATTTGAGACTTCTATGGTTTTGTGAGCCAATGTCACTCAATAAAATGAATTAAAGACAAAAAGAAATGCTAAGGTAATCATTGTTTTCTGGGTAAGGGATACTCATTTCTTCTGGGTCATGTGAGCATTGTTATTTCCCTGCCCGTATATATTTAATTGTCAAACTTCCTGATTTATACAGTGGTAAAATTCTCAGGTATACATTTTAAAGCACCAAAATATTTAACATTTTTGTGTTAATTTGCTATATTTAGTTAAAAGTATAGGTTGCTTACAAAAATTTTTTTGCCAAGCTATCACATAATTCCAGTTTTTAAACATAACTCTGGTCTAAAATAAGTAAGATTCAGATTATCATTAACATCACCTTTATGTGAAACATAATCATTACTGTTATACCCACAGAAATTGTTAATTTTGTCATATTCAAAAAGCTTGATCATTTTGGAATATGCAAATATCCTTCAAAATCAGGAGCTACATACTTCATAAATAGTTATCTGAAAATTAGAATTTATTTTAAACAGTTATCAGAATCTTTTCTTAATAAGTTAGGTTGATAAAGATTAGGTGCAAAAATAAAATCATCCTGTTATGACTTTCCTGACAAAACAGCAATTGCTTTAAAATAGAAGAAATGTTCATTAGATTCCACATATGAATGAAATTATATGGTATTTGTCTTTGTTACTGCTCATTTCACTTAGCATAATGTGTCCAGGTTCTGAACTAACAAGCAAGATAGAGACAGACTCATAGATACAGAGCAGGATGACAGCTATGCAGGGGTAGCAGGGGGCAGTGGGGAGGGACATACTGGGGGGTGGAGGGATTGAGCAAAAAGAAAAATACTCATGGATATGAACAACAGTGTGGTGATTGTGGGTGGGGATGAAGTATAAGGGTGATAAATAGTAATGGAAAAATACAATAAAAATAATAACAATGTAAAATAGAAAAATGAATGTAGACTAATGAATTTCAAGCATAATTCTTTTTTTTTAAAGTGAAAATTACAATAGTGTCTACATTATAGTTTTTCCACTATTAAAACACTTAGATTCATGTCTGCCTTACATTAATATAATTTGCAATTATTTTTATATCAAATTCTTTGAAGAAAAAATAAATGAAGGCAGATGTACTGGATAGTTATTTAAAGTTTTGGTCAAATTAAATTGCAATTGTAGAATATTAATGTTGTTGAGTCTGGAATATTTCCCATCTCACATAGAGCTGGTTTAGGTTCTATACCATGGCTAACATCATCAATTACTCTTTTACTTACTCAATAATTCTTGCGCCATTGATTCCTTAGTAACCCACATCAATCTGTATAAGAACTGACCTTATCAAATCTAATCATTTTAGAATTGAGCTAGGATGCAGCTCAAGTGACTCAATTATTTTTATATTACATAATCAAAGAGTGTCTTTATTCACATGTAATTTTCTTAGACTCAATAAGGTCTAGTAACCTGGGTAGGCTTAGTGCAGTCAAGATAAGCAATTATCTATATGTTGGCACATTAAATGCACATCACTAAAAAACTATTTGGACAACATTTAACTAATAAGTTATGTTACTTACATAAGTGAACATTGGTCTTATTCTTTGCTGGCTAGAGACCATACTGAAGGAGATTGATGAAAACTGAGAAAATGCACAAAAATTTATAATATGTTTATAGTTTTGTTTAAAATTAACTTCAAATATTAAAAATTCTGAGATGGATATTGGTTTACATCAATACTTCTTTCAGTTTGAATAAACTTGTAAGAGAGAAGTGATTTTTTGTATAACTATTATTTCAAAGTTAACTAAATATATATATATTTATATATATATATATATATGTGTGTGTATATATATATATATAAACCTTATCTGAATAATAAATAAAATAACTGAAAGAAACAAATTTGAAAATTTTCTTTTAATACTTCCTCTGTTTTCTTCACCATTGAATCATACACCCTGAGATATTTTCTCTGATATAGAGATGAATTTGTATTTCATATAAATTATTTCTTCCTAAAAAGTAAACAATAGTTGTGTTGAGCACAATTTTTATTAAGAGTTAATATATCTAAAATTTCATTAAACAGATGTTTTCTTATATTAAATTTACATATTCACTGAGAATATTTTCTGGTCTTTGTATTCTCTGAATAGTTAGCATAGTGGCTAAACGTATGTATGCTGGAGCTAGAGCCCTACATTAACCACCATACTACATTCTAATTGCATAAACTTGGGTTACTAAATCTTTTTATATTTCACTTTTCATTTAAAATCAATTGGCTGACATATTTTGATATAAATTTAAAATAATAAAAAACAGCAAAAGAAGAGAAGGAGGAAGTATATCATTGGATATTTTAAGATATAAATGAACTAAAAATTGTAATACTTATATAGAGAAATAAATTAGTCAAAGTGGATTATCATACCTTATTTAACAGTGGGAATTAAGTTATTATAATGATTCAACAACAAAAGTATCTCTACTCCCAGAATACAATGTCATGCTGGACTCATTTTTGGTATCTGTTTTAATAATCTATTCAAAACTATGCTTTAAGTTGAGTTTTATCAAAGGACTAACATCATAATACAAACCTTCCAGATATGTCCTGTGAGAAACACATTTTACAACTAAAATGAAAATCCATAGAAGATATATCAAATAATTTGCCTACATTCTTTTTTCTCTCTTTAAAAAAAAAAAAAAGTTTATGCTATTACAGTTGTCAACACTTTCCCTACCTCCACCCAACCCCCCAATTTCCCCTTCCCTCAGGCCATCACCACACCTTTGTCCTCATCCATGGACCATATATATATATGCTTTGACCAGTCCTTTCACCTCCTTTCTTCCTGACCCCACTCTCTTTCCCCTCTAACAGTTGTCAGTCTATTTCATGTATCTGTGTCTCTGTTTCTATTTTGTTAGTTTATTTTGTTTATTACATTTACATTTTGTGACAGTATAGAAGGGCCTTGAGATTACTATGCCAAGTGAAATAAGCTAGTCAGTGAAGACAAATACAAATACCATATGGTATCATTTATATGTGTAATCTAATGTTTATTTTTTTAAAGTATTTATATTTCAGTTAACAGCTTGTGAGAAGCATTTTTCTCAACTAAATTCAGTTCTATATTTAATATTTAAGGAAAATTTATAATTAATAATTAAGTGATTTTGCTCCTTAATGTCTACACGTTTTCTGTATAAAATATGTAGTTTCCATACATTTATATGAGTAATTTTTAGGTTTTAGGAATTTCAATATTCCTTAACTAACATTTCAAATAACTATAGCTATCTATTTCTGTTCTATATGAAAATTCAGTTATAAAGGCATTAACATTTTTAGATTACATTAATTAACTTGTTCTCTGAATTAAAGTAACTAAACTACTTAATGTTGGCTAAAAAATTGGTATAGTTTATTTCAAATCTTTAAAAATAAATTTCAGAAAATATATTGATTAAATTATTTTTAAGAATTGTGAATCATCATTATACTTACAGCTATTTTATTTAATATGACAATGTGAAATCATTTTAGTATTAGTAAGTTAGCCCTTTTAGCCCATTCTTTTAATTATGTGTGAGGGAAGACCCCCAAAACCCAAATTTATTAATTAAAAAATTGCGTATTTATTTTTACATGTTTAAATTTTAGTCACCTTCAAATTACTCTTTCTCCATTTGATGCAATATACATATTGAGACATTTTTTCCACTGCTCAAAACAGTTTTTAAACTCATCAATTTTGATGTCTTTTAGTGCTTCTGCCTTTTCTGTTTCACCTCTTTCACATCAGCAAAATGTTTCCCTCTGAGGACTTTTTCATTCAGAGAAACAAACAAACAAAAAGTTGGTTAGGGTGAGATTGGGTGAGGCACAGGGCTCATGCCATTTTGGGTGAAAAACTGCTGAGTGCTCATTATGGTGTGGGCAGGTGTGCTTGTAAATTACCCTCTCACAACAGTGTCAGCCGGTGCACTTAAACAGATGGGTTCCTAGAACACTCATCCAGTGGGGAAAGCCTGTGCTACAAGAGGTCCACCCTCCAGAAGATAATTCCTGTTTTGTTTTTGTTATTATCTCCTGTCATGTATGTACTTGTGCATATTTCTTTATACTCATATACTTTTCATATCTAATACCCCTTATCATATGCCATGTTAGTGTACTTAATATGTATTTGATTTCCAATTATCCAGCTATGTTAGGTAATTTCCATAAAAGAAACTGATCAAAATAAATTTTGAAATCTTTAACTTTTAATGCAAAAATTGTTTTACATTGATAATATTTATTCATAAATTTGAGAAAATAAACTTTTCTATTTAAATTAAATTTATTAGAGTGGCATTGGTTAATAAGATTATAGAGGTTTCAAATGTACACATCTATGACACACTACCTGTATATTGCATTGTGTACTCGCCAGCCAAAGTCAAATCTTCTTCTGTCACCACATATTGACCCCCTTTACCCTTTCCCTAAATCCCCACCTCCTTTCACTCTAGCACCCACCATACTGTTGCCTGTGTCTACATATGTGCAGGTAAGCAGATTGAATCAAAGCATACAATATTTTAAAATTTGGAATTAATCATACCACTCATTAATTTGGAAACTGATTAAATACATTTTAATACAGTTTAAGTATGAAATACCATGAATTCATTAAAATTATACATATTTACATCTACAAATATGGAAAGTTGTATATGATATATTATCAAGTACAAAATAGTATGATGCCATTTTTGTTATAGATGTGTTTGTATTTATGTGCAGAAAATATATAAAAATCAATTGATAAAGTGGTTACTATTGAAGGAGTGTTAATATAGGTTATTTTTATTTTGTATACATTTCACTATCCTCTGGGATTTTAAAACAATTTTGTGCAATTAATTTTGTCTTACAATTAATGCTTTTTTAAACATGACTATTTGAAAAAAGTATTTTATTTAAATGTGCTCCAAATTTTCATATTTTAAGCCTAATTAAATGCTACCTATATTAATGTGTTATCACAGAAACCAAAAAAGAACAATATTTCAGAAAGGAAGAATTGGCAAACTGCAGTAAAGTGTCTTATAAAAAAAAGTAAATTGGACTTCCAGCCAAGATGGAGGCGTAGACAGACATGCTACACCTTCTTCCACAATTAAGTAGGAATACAACTACCTCAAAACTAGAAACAACCAGAAGTTCCAGAAAATCAAAGTGCATGGAAGTCCAGCAAACAAGGATATAAAGAAGAAATACTCATCCAGACAGGTAGGAGAAGCGAAGCCTGGACAGAGAGGACATGGTGTAGTGGTGGCAGCAGTGGCAACAACAGCGGCAGGCCAGTGGAAAGTGCAGTTACACATTTTAAAAAGGCAGGAGAGACACCTGGGGAGAATTCCCAGCTCCTCACTGGACCTCAGAGCTCACTGTCCCAGCATCAGGGAAAATCAAGCCTCATTGCTTTTGACTGTGCAAACCAGTGGGGGTTGGGACGGAGGCAGAGACTGCCAGTCTTTCAGCAGAGTCTGCTTGTTTAAAGGGCCCCCACAGTCCTAGAACATCTGCAGGCCCGCCCCTTTTGGGAACGATGGCCAGGGCAGCAGCTAGAGGGGTGCCAGTCCGGTACGTAACTGGGAGAAATGCCCGGAAAAGGGGCGAGTGCTGGGCAAGCAGCATTGTTCCTTTTCAGACCTCTCCCCTGCATACAGCGCCACAACGTGGTGAAACAGGTCACCAGCTGCTGATGAATACCTAAGGCTCTGCCCCTTACAACATATAGTAGGAGCTACAGCTCTCCTTGGGATGTAGAAGCAAACAAACACAGGAGACTTCCAGCCAAGATGGAGGCCTAGACTGACACGCTCAGTCTCCCTCCACAACTAAGAAGAAATACAACTACTGCAAAACCAGCAATAACCAGAAGTTCCAGAAAATAAATGGAAGTCCAATGTATGAAATTATAAAGAAGGGGTGCTCATCCGGACAGGTAGGAGGGGCAAAGACAGGGAGGAGAGGTCAAACTGTGCTGTCTGTGGCAGCAGCAGTGACAGCGGCAGGATAGCAGTAAGCACAGACACCTGTATTTAAGGGGAGGCTAGAAGATCCTGGAGAGCACCCCTGGCTGTAGACCAGACACATCAGCTTGCAATTCCAAAGCCAGGGAAGGCAGACCCCATTGCCTTGGACTGTGAGGCCCAATTGGGGTGGGGACGGAGGAGGAGGCCCCCAGTCTCTCAGCAAAGAGTGAACAGCAGGAATCCATCTTGGACCCCCAACCCAAAGAAAATGCCTGGTTGTGACAAGTGCTCAGGGCTCCACCCCCTATAACGTAGGAGGTGTGATAGTCCTCCCCAGGAAGCAAAGGTAAACACAAAACTCTTCAGGATGGCACAGATCATGATAGAGATCCCAGTGATGCAGCTGACCAGACAAGAAATTTCTAATCTAATAAAACAGCAGACAGGAAAACTTTCTGAGGCACAGTTCAGAGCTTTGCTTATAAAAGTGCTTACAGACTTAACAGCAGATCTTAAACAAGACAGGGAAGGAATGAAGGCTAGACCTGCTGAAATTAACAAAAATACATATGAACCTAGTGGTGAGGGCAAGAAAACCAGGGATCAAATCAACAAATCAGAACATAGGGAAGGAACAAACAGTCAACCAGTGCAGAAAACGGAAACAAGAAGTGAGGAAAATGAGGAGATGTTCAGAAACTTATTGGACCGCTATAAGCAGGCCAACAACCAAATCACAGGGTTGTCAGAAGGTGAAGAAGGAAAACTAGAAATGGAAAAATTATGTGAAAAAATAATGAAGCAGAACTTCCCTAACTTGGGGAAGGATATAGACTTACAGGTCCAGGAAGCACAGAGAGTTCCAAAAAAAATGAAACCAGGAAGAACCACACCAAGACACATTATAATCAAAATGTCAAAAATTAGGGATAAAGAGAGAATCTTAAAAGCAGCAAGAGAGAAGAAGAGAATTACATACAAAGGGGTCCCAATAAGACTATCAGCTGATTTATCAAAAGAAACTCTGCAGGCAAGAAGGGACTGGCAAGAAATATTCAAAAGAATGAAAAGCAAAAACCTACAACCACAATTACTCTATCCATCGAAGCTGTCATTCAGAATGGAAGGACAGAGAAAGTGCTTCCAGGACAAAGTAAAACTGAAGGAGTTCATCAGATCCAAACCACTGTTATATGAAATGTTAAAGGGACTTGTTTAGGAGAAAGAGTATCTAAACTATGAACATTAAAATGAAAACTGTCTCACAACAACCAATAGCAGAAGCGATGGAACCAAAACAAAGGCAAACTAAGTAGTCAACGAGAGTGTGAAAAGAATTATAGGTATGGGTAACATTTTGGGGGGAGGTCAGAAGGGAAGTGGAAGGGGAAAAGGGAAGGAGATGGTCTAGGAATTAAGAAACATAGTAGGAGGGAGTGGAGTAAATAGGAAGATGTTGAGAAGAACTATGTGCACAACCAATGGGCATGGACTAAGGGGGAGGGACATCTGGAGGGAGGGGAGTCACTGGGTAGAGGGGAACAAAAGGAAAAGAAATTGGGACAACTGTAACAGCATAATCAATAAAACATAAAAAAAAAAAAAAAAGTAATTTGAAGACCAAATTGTATGCCTTGTCTTTAACAACCCACAATGATTTTTTACAATTGTACACAAGTTAGAGTTATAAGACCATATTATAGTTATATAATTAATAATAAGAGGATAAAGAAGAAAAAGCAAATATAAATAACTTTCTGAATATTCAGAGGGCAGGAAGATTTTGTAAGGCTTTGGTTAGCTGGTTTATTGGTTTATTGGTTGATATGAATATTTATGGCAACTCAGTTGAGGGAAAAATGAAAACAAAGAAGAGTAAGATGATAAAGAGAAGTAGAAAGGACTAAGACAAAGAATGTATATAAATGACCCACGGATATAGACAATAGCATGGGAATTGACTGTGGGAGTGAGCAGTGGGATGGGTGGAGGAGGACAAAGGGGGAAAATTTAGGACAACTATAACAGAGTAACAATAGAAAAAAAAAGATGAGAGGAAAATGTTTAAATGTTCTTTGGTAAGAATGAGAGACTGATCTGATTTTAAAAATGAGGTATTTTTCTGAGAGTTTTGAGAGCTCACTTGCAAAGAATAAATTTATAATTGATATAACCCTTACAAATTGTGGTACATATATAGACAACTATATTTGCTCTCATAAGTGCTAGAATTTTGCCAATTTGGTGTAACTTAAGGAACCAGTGTTGAGAAATCCTGGCATATTTTAATTTAAAAAAGTGATAGTGGGTCATAAAATCTAAAGAATATAAAGAAGAGGAAAGATGAATTGGGAAATATCATTAAAAATTATAGCTGGAGTATTTAAATCAGACTATTGGAATGGATGCTTGAAAAAGTAACTTATAAAGAAGAACCAATTCTTGTGATCACAAGTTAAAGTAAATGAATGGAGAAGCTGTCGGTAACATGAAGTAAAAAGTGGAATTTATGAGGAAGCCAAGGAACTAACTAAGCGATTGAATGTGTTTTCCATAAAAATAGTGAAGTCACCCAGAATATTGACTTCATTTGAATTGGGTAGAAAAATTATATGTAAGATAGAAAAGTTTCAGTAAATTAGGGAGAATTTCTTAGAAGGTAGTGGGTTATGTATTAATTATAAGAAGTGTTTGGTGACATGGATGAAATCAGGCTTAAAGAAGCAGATAAAAAGAGAGTAGAAGAGTAATAAAGAAACTGCATTGGAGAACAAGATACATAACCCCATTTCATGACACTAGGGTAGATGAAATATAAAGTGAAAAAACTGAGTGAGAGCAACACTCATAGTTAAGAACAGAACATATGAAAATATTTAAAGTAGCATTTTGAATGCTAGATGTGGGGAGAAGTAATATTTGTTAAAGAGAATGTTAGTCATGTTCCAGATATTAGTAAAAAAGTTTGTGATATAAGAAAATAAGTGATAATTTGGGAGGAGGAGAGATCATCACAGTGGTTTAAATTTTAATTGTCAAGAAACGCATGATATAAGAGAAGACAGACTTAGATTTGAAGGATAATTAAATAAGGCTGGCTAAATGTGCTAACAAACAAAAAACAGACCCAGAAAATGAATTTTATTTATTTTCTAGTAGAGTTTATATACAATTTGAAGAGACACAATTCTTTTATGTTTTTGAATGGGATATTGAGGTACATGGGAAAAAACATTTCTAAAGAATGAGTTCATATGAAGACAAAAGAAGTAAATAAGTAAATAATCATGTTTTAAAATATTGTGTTATTATTAGAAAAGCATCCAGAACCTGGAAGATAGTAAAGCTACATGGATTTTTGGTAAATAAATAGGTAAGGTAAACTGAGTTTTAGAAAAGATTTCATGCTTAATAAGTTAAGAATGAACAGTCTTGGGAATATTTCTGACACATAAGAAGAACTGAGAAAAAATATTTTAAAAATAAGGTAAAGGAAATGCATGTAACTAAACAACTAACTGTAACAAACAAAATTGCAAAACAGAGAAACCCATCTATATGTTTCTATTACTTAATATCTAGATCTATGTAGATATAAATATATGCCCTTATTTGGTAACATATTATTCCTTTTAAAATGATATATTAAAATAAAATTTGTCTTCTTTTAAAACTAACTTATGCTTCATCAATCTATATATCATATTCAACACAGAGAGACTGCATATTACTATACATGAGGTAAATGAAGCACATCTCCTAGCTATGTGAAATAAATTATAGAGTGATAATCCCTACATAATGGAAAATACACATAAAAAAAGAGAAGATACTATAACCTTAAGAAAAGTGTAACTTATCCCCCAAAATACAGTAGGTGCCAGATTTTTGATGAAAGGTAACTGAATAATTTCATTTAAAATAATAATAATTTAAATTCAGTAAAATAGCTTATCTTAAAAATACTCTTTTATCATATAATCTAGCTTATTTTACCAAAAATGTATATGTATTATTTTTAAGAAACTATAAAATACTATTTCTTAAAGATTTTATTTATTTTTTAGAAATGGACAGGGTGGAGAAAGAGGAGAGAAACATCAGTGTATGAGAGAAACATCAATGGATTGCCTCTCACAGATCCCCAACAGGAGACATTGCCTGAAACTCATGCATGTGCCTTGACCAGGAGTCGAACCAGTGACCTTTCATTTCACAGTCCAAGGCTCAGGCCACTGAACCTCACCAGCTGGAGCTAAAATTTCTTTATGAATATAAAAATAAATCAGAGATCCCATTATGTGAGCAGTTTTTCTGATTACTAAAATTATATAATTATAATATCCCTAAGATTATGTAGTATTTTTAAATAATGTAATTTTAATTATTAATATATAAGGGCTCATTAAAATAGATTATTCATAAATTCATTATTTATTCTAACAAGAGATATTAATTTCTGATAATATTTATATACTTTTCAGTTATATTTTATAGATGTCTCCTGCCATTAAGAAACCATCAGTCTATTAAGGTAATATCTGATTGCTGCTCAATAATTTTTAAAATGTTATTTGTCTTTGATCATGTCAGATTGTAATTGATGACAGTACCTAGTATAGAAGTCATTCAAGGATCTCAGGATTTTTTATTCTTCAATTAACTTTCACCTTAACTATTAACACTCCCTCTCTCTGGCTCTAATTATATCTAACAAAGTGTTGTTAGATTTATCTCACTATAATTTGGTTTAAATGATAATATAAAGAGCAAAATAAAACATCTGTTTTTGATGGCCTATTATAATATTGTCCAAATCTACACTTCTAGCTTTAGCATCAACTAAAATATACTAGTGCGTGTGCTCTTGACACACTAATTATAAGTGTGCATTCCTATTTCTTAAACTCTTTTAATTGTTTCTTTAGCATTGAAATTACTATTTCAAAATTTAAAAGCATTTTTTCAAAGACCAGTTGAAATTCTCACAGGTCAATTTTCTGATGCCCTCAACTAAGGTAATAATTAGATTCTCTGTCTTCTTTCTAAACCATTAGAATGTAAATTCCACGAGTGGGAAAACAGATGCTCATCATTTGGATTAAAACAGAGTTGACCTCCAGCAAATATTTTGTTGGGTAAACAAATGCTTGCAACAGTGAATGAGTGAATTAATGATTAATGAATTAGTTTTTTACTGTTTGTATAAAAATGAAAGCTTTAAAAATAACACCAAATCAAGCCAAATTAAGTTTTTTGGTTTGCACACAAAATACCAGTGTACTTCTGGAAAGTAGGTTAAATTCTTTAGCCAATTTTTTTAATATTTAAAATAATTCAGTTATTTAACATTAATATATTTCTCATAGCAATATTTTTCTGACATACCACATCAGGCAAGGCGAACAAAATAAAAATAAACAAATGGGACTATATTAAACTAAAATGTCATTGGAAAACAAAGGAAATGATTAACAAAGTGAAAAGACAACCCACTGAATGAAAGAATACTTTCACCAATGACACGTCTGATAAGGGATTAATAGCAAAAATTTATAAAGAATTTGTAAAACTCAACACAAAAAAATCCCTCCCCAAAATGGGCAAAGGACCTGAATAGACACTTCTACAAAGAGAACATACAGATAGATAGCCAACAGACATATAAGAAAATGATCACCATCACTAATCATCAGAAATGCAAATTAAAACCACAATGATATATTACCAAATACTTGTCAGAATAGCTATTAACAATAAATCAATAATGAAATGTTGGTGGATGTGCTGAAAAGATAACCGTCTTGCGCTGTTGGTGAGAATGCAGATTGGTGTTGCCACTGTGGAAAGAAGTAGGGAGTTACTTTAAAAAGATTAAAAATGAAAATGCTTTATCACCTACCATTTCTACCTCTGTGAATACTTGTATATCTGAAGACATCTGAAGCACTAATTCAGAATAACATATGCATCCTTATGTTCAGTGCAGTAATATTTGCAATAGCCAAGATTTGGAAGCAGTCCAAGTGTCTATCATTAAATTGGTGGATAAAAAGCTATTTTACATTTACACAATGGAATACAACTTGGTCATGAAAAGAATATATTACCTTTTTGAACATCATAGATTGATTGGAGAGAATTATGCTAAGGGAAAGAAGCCAGACAGAGAAAGTCAAGGATTATATGATTTCCCTCATATGCGGAATGTAATGAACAAAATAAAATAATGAACAAAATAGACACAGACTCAGAGAACAGACTGTCAGCTGTCAGAGCGGAAAGGATTGTGGGGCTGCATAAAAAATGTGAAGGAATTAAGAAAACAAAACAAAACAGTATGCAGATAATAGTATGGTGATTACCAGAGGGTAACAGGGGTGAGAGGAGGTAGAAGAAGATAAAGAGGGGATAAATTATGGGAAGGAGACTTGACTTGGTGTGGTGAGCACACAATACGTGTACTAGAGAATTGTAAACCTGGAAACTATATAATTTTACCATTGCCATCCTAATATATTTACTATACCTTCATAATCTTGGCCCTGGCTGGTTTAGCTCAGTGGATTGAGCGTCGGCCTGCGAGCTAAGTGTCGCTGGTTCGATCTTCCAGTCAGGGTACATCAGAGAAGGAAAACTCTGACTCCAAAAAACCTCCGCTGCCTTGCGGCATACCTCTTCAGGGGAAAGGCTAAGGGAGTAAACCCCGACAGAAAATCCGGAGCCGGAGTCCCTAAGGCGGTTTGACGTTGTGGTCAACACCGGCAACTCCTGCGGCGCACCTGAAGCCAAGCTGTATGGACTCCGTCTTTCCCTTGGACCCTTCAGCTGCGAAGAGAGGGGGGGTCTGCTGCATGGGCAACAGCAGACCCTCCATATCACCCTGCCCAGGCTCTGTAGCTTCAGCGTCATCGCAAGATGTCGATTCAACACGGGAGGAGACAGATACCATGTCACTCCCGAGTCGGACTGCACAGCCATTCTCGGCGGTGCAGATAGACTCTTAAGAAGCTACACCATCGTCTCTCGAGACGGACGGCTGCCGACGACGATTACAAATTAGGAAATACCTGAAATCAACCACCAGGCTGATCTTATTTGCAGGCTTCAACTTCATACAATTTTAAAACTCTTCTAAGCAGTTTTATAGAAAATTTTCAGATTATGAAGGTCGTCGTCGGCAGCCGTCCGTCTCGAGAGACGATGGTGTAGCTTCTTAAGAGTCTATCTGCACCACCGAGAATGGCTGTGCAGTCCGACTCGGGAGTGACATCGTATCTGTCTCCTCCCGTGTTGAATCGACATCTTGCGATGACGCTGAAGCTACAGAGCCTGGGCAGGGTGATATGGAGGGTCTGCTGTTGCCCATGCAGCAGACCCCCCCTCTCTTCGCAGCTGAAGGGTCCAAGGGAAAGACGGAGTCAATACAGCTTGGGTTCAGGTGCGCCGCAGGAGTTGCCGGTGTTGACCACAACGTCAAACCGCCTTAGGGACTCCGGCTCCGGATTTTCTGTCGGGGTTTACTCCCTTAGCCTTTCCCCTGAAGAGGTATGCCGCAAGGCAGCGGAGGTTTTTTGGAGTCAGAGTTTTCCTTCTCTGTTAATTTGTAATATATTCTGATAAATTAAGGCAAAGAAGACTCTTTGTGTAACAAGATTTTTTTTCTTTAATATTTCCCAGAGCTATGGAGGAAAGAAAAGCATGTGTACCAATGGTGTAATAATATAAATTATGAGCATTTCTTACCTCTTTTTTTAAATATGCTTTATTCATTATGCTGTTACAGTTGTCCCAATTTCTTTTTCCTTTGTTCCCCACCACCCAGTGACACCCCTCTCTCCAATCCCCACTAAGTCCATGCCCATTGGTTGTGCATATAGTTCTTCTCAACATCTTCCTATCTACTCCACTCCCTCCTATTATGTTTCTTATTTATTTATTTTTGACCAAAAAAATTAATTTTTGTTTTTCAATTACAGTTGTCCCATTTTTCCCCCATTGCTTCCCCCATCCATCCCACCCCTTCTCCCTCAATTATATCCCTCCCATTGTCCATGTCCATGAGTCATTTATACATGTTCTTTAACTGAACACTTTCTTTACTTATCCCCCTTAACATTAGTTAATTATGCCTCTGTGGCATCTACATCTTATTTTTCTCTAAATGCTGGGACAAGTTAAAGTTCAATGCTGAAATGTTCTTACAATAACATTTTAATTTTATTGCTATAATTCAAAAGTATATAATAGATACACCTCATATATTTGAATAACAATAATAAATGTATTCTTCTGGAACAATTTTAAGATAATATAAAAATAAGAAAATGTCTGTCTAATCAAAACAAATGTGCAATTCCCCAAACCAACTATTATATTTTAATTATTTTCTGTATCATTAAAGTACCTGTTCCATATAATAATTCTGGTAAAATGAGTTTTATTGTCACAATGTTTACAATATGCTGTATCTATTACAATAGACAGCATATTTAGTTTAAATGATGCATTTAAATATATACTATTGCATTGACATTGAAAGGGAAACTTCTCAAGTCCCAGACATTTTAAAATGTAATATACTATAGCTTATAACATGTCATCAACAAAAAAGGTGGGCAAAAAAAAGACAAGAAAAATAGATTTAAATCTTTCCCTAAACTTGAATGTTTTCTTGGAAAAGAGCCTAGTTATAGAATAAAGGGTTTTAGTGTATATACTCACAGTGAAACATTTCAGTTTTTCCTATAAAATAGTGATTCATGGTGAATGTATTATTGCATTACTTATGTAATTATTTTAATTTATATTTTACATTATTTTCAAAACATTTTATAATATATTTTTCCAGATATCCTCCCTGTTGAAACAATATTACATGAAAATTAAAGGATAATATCTAACATTTAACACTCTATTTAAGAATCAGTTATAATTGATGTCATTAAAATGTATGAAATATGGTCAATAATATTGTAATAACTATGTATGATGTCAGATGGGTACTAGACTTATCAGGGTGATTGCTTTATAAATTATATAAACATCATAAATGTCTAATTATTATGTTGTATACCTTAAACTAATAAAATATTGTATGTCAACTATAATTGAAAAATAAATTAAAAAAATAAAAAATTAAAATTGATAGAATGTTCATGAAACCAAAAATAGAATGTGGCATAGTATATTAAAACAGTAAGTATGAAAACCCATTAAGGTGACAATCTATTTTTTAAATGAATGACTTTTCTGAAAGAATAAATAATAATGGGTAGGTTAACAAATAATTACAGTTCTAATTCACTCATAATCACTTACTTTTATAGAACATTTCTAATTCTGTTATTTGGTTATTTGCTTTATTTAAAAAGAGAAATAATATTAAATCACAATGGAAATATTGTTATTTATAGTTCATAGGTATATATGTTATAGATGAGAAATTCATTTTCTTTATTGTAATCCTCTTTAAGTCTAATGTTTATAAGAAATTGAATCACAATTGAATGATTTATACACAAAATATGTATTTATTATTATGGCTTTTATTGTTAAAATTTTAAATTAAATTTGTATTTCCATATATTAGGAAAAACTTGTCTTCTTAGGGTTAGTGTTTCTTTTTCATATTCATAAGTTTAGTGACTGTCTGATTCCCAACTCAGAAGAATATATGCCTTACAAAGGGTAGAAAATCACTTGTCTCTTTAAGTTCAAAAACCTGTAATAAAGATTTCTATATATTTTTCTTAATTATTTTATGTTAGCAAATCTGTATCCAAAATAAGGAAATATGATCAGCATATTTTACCACATCTGCATTCTCTAACAAAGTGAGATTTTTTATTGTTGACATTATTACAGATGTCCCTCATCCCCCTCATTCATCTGACAAAATATATAATGTTAACTGGATCATGTACATTTCTTAGAATGAAGACATTTTTAAATTTTCATAACATTTATTATTTGTTTTTATCTTAGTAACTAATAATCAACAGTAAGCTCTATTAATATTAAAGTGTATATTATATGGGGTAAATACTGTATCAGTATGAATTTTTTTTTTATGTCCATAAAAACTAAGCAGGGAAAACCAAACTATTTAATAATCACTTTGGTCTAACAAACTCCATTTTAATAGAAACTGAAATATAATTATACTCAAATGTCAACATAAAAATTAAGTTAAAATATTGACTCAAAGAGATATTTGCCCTCCCATGTTCATTGCAACATTGTTCCCAACAGCCAATATGTGGAAACAACTCAAATGTCTATTAGCAGATAAATAGATAGATACAATTTAACTTTAAATGGCAGCTTTTAGACTCAAGAAGGAAATTCTATTTATGCCACAATTTGAAGGACATTATGAAATAAGCTAGACACAGTAGGACAATATTACATGGGTCCACTAATATGAAGATCCAAAATAAGCAAACACATACAAGCAGAGAACATAATAGTCTTTTCCAAGGGTTAGAAGGTGTGCAAAATAGGAACTTATTGTCCAATGTGTATAAAATTTCAGATACACTAAAAAACTTCATAGTTATTTGTAGCAAAGTAGTGTCTATAGTTCATCGTCAGCAGCCGTCCGTCTCGAGAGACGATGGTGTAGCTTCTTAAGAGTCTATCTGCACCGCCGAGAATGGCTGTGCAGTCCAACTCGGGAGTGACACGGTATCTGTCTCCTCCCCTGTTGAATCGACATCTTGCAATGACACTGGAGTGTCCTCTCCAGTGAAGCTGAAGCTACAGAGCCTGGGCAGGGTGATATGGAGGGTCTGCTGTTGCCCATGCAGCAGACCCCCCCCTCTCTTCGCAGCTGAAGGGTCCAAGGGAAAGACGGAGTCAATACAGCTTGGCTTCAGGTGCGCTGCAGGAGTTGCCGGTGTTGACTACAACGTCAAACCGCCTTAGGGACTCCGGCTCCGGATTTTCTGTCGGGGTTTACTCCCTTAGCCTTTCCCCTGAAGAGGTATGCCGCAAGGCAGCGGAGGTATTTTGGAGTCAGAGTTTTCCTTCTCTGTGTGTCTATAGTTAACAATATAGTATTTTCCCCCTCAAGCTTTGTTATAAGGGTAGATCTAATGCTAAGTATTCTGATCACAGAAAAACAAAAAGCAAAAAAGCAAACAATAAAGGGGAACAAATAAAATTGAGAAATACTGGATATGTCTGTGTTCTTCAAAGAGATGATGAAATTGCAAGTATTTGAATGTGTCCCAACTCATCAAATTGTACCCATTAAGTATGTGAAGTTCCTTGTATATAAAAAATCAGATTTTCAGCTTTTTCTCCTTCACATACACACAAACTCATGCACTCACACACCAGGCAGTGGTTTTGAGTAGGGTTGAACTAAATTATGTCTCTATTATTCTTTGAGTACTCCCTAACTCTGGCCCAAATTATTCCAGAATCATGTTGTTGAAAATGACATTTGAAATCTAACTTATGAAGACCAGATGTGCTCATTGATATTTGTGCATTGTTTCTAGACCCTCTTGTTAGAAGTCTAAGCAAATACACATACTCATACATGCACACACATACCAATACATATGTATTTCTTTGATCTACCCACTTATCTACCTACCCCTCTTAAATGAGTTCAAATTTATACTTCCAGTTACTATTTAATGTCACATGGTTTATTGTAACTTTTTCCTTTTTAATATGTGTAATTTCCTTATGTAACATTAAAAAATCTGTTTGCTATTTTACCTAAATGTGTACTTATTTTTTCAATCTTCTTGTGTATAGTCTAGGTGTATAGTCACTCAGTCAATAGCTTGACAATGTTCTCACACTGGCACTGCCAACTCATGATAGCACGAGCCAAGAATCTACTGCCTCTGCCCCAGCAGTACCCTGAGTCACAAGATTTCATGCAATCTCTGAGCCATGGCAGGGTGCCACCTTAGTCAAGTGCCCCTATTAACCTCAATGTGCATCATACTCAAGTTCCTCCCAGTCTTACCACCATTGGCAAAATGTACAAAGAGATCTAATGTCTCATTGATGGAGAGATGACTTCTGCTAAGTGAATTAAGCCAGTCAGTGAAAGACAAATACCATATTATCTCATTTATATATATATAAAATCCAGTGAACAAAATAAATTGACAATAAAAATGGAAATAAGGCATAGATACATGGGACAGACTGGCAGCTGTCAGAACAGATGAAAAAGGTAAAGGGATTAGCCAAAGTACATACATGCATAACCCATACACATAGACAACAGTGTGGTGATGGCCAGAGTGAATATTGGCTCTATATTCAAAATATCCCTAGAAAAAAAACCCCTAATTGAAGTTACTTTGACATTTAAGCATGTCATCTTATTTAAATATATCTAGGAAAAATTTGTATAAATAACCACAAAAAATAATTTTTTAAGTTTATTTAACAAAATATTATAACCATCTTATGTATATTGCATTTAGTCTTACCTAGATTTAATTTCATCTTTAATAAATACACAGTAAGTGAATGGTATATATGACTAAGAGAAATGTTTTAAAGCAACTTTGCAAGTGCAGATCAAAAATACCTATGATTTTTTGAGGAACTAATATGTGAGAAAGGCCCTGGCTGGTTTAGCTCAGTGGATTGAGCGTCGGCCTGCGAGCTAAGTGTCGCTGGTTCGATCTTCCAGTCAGGGTACATCAGAGAAGGAAAACTCTGACTCCAAAAAACCTCCGCTGCCTTGCGGCATACCTCTTCAGGGGAAAGGCTAAGGGAGTAAACCCCGACAGAAAATCCGGAGCCGGAGTCCCTAAGGCGGTTTGACGTTGTAGTCAACATCGGCAACTCCTGCGGCGCACCTGAACCCAAGCTGTATCGACTCCGTCTTTCCCTTGGACCCTTCAGCTGCGAAGAGAGGGGGGGTCTGCTGCATGGGCAACAGCAGACCCTCCATATTACCTTGCCCAGGCTCTGTAGCTTCAGCTTCACTGGAGAGGACACTCCAACGTCATCGCAAGATGTCGATTCAACACGGGAGGAGACAGATACCGTGTCACTCCCGAGTCGGACTGCACAGCCATTCTCGGCGGTGCAGATAGACTCTTAAGAAGCTACACCATCGTCTCTCGAGACGGACGGCTGCCGACGACGAAATATGTGAGAAAATAGTACATACATTATTTTATGTTATTTCTACTTTAAAGAAAAGGAAAGTGAATCTCAGTGAAGGTACCCCACCTGCTGAATATCATACAAGTTAATAATTAGAATATAAGTAATTTATATTCATATCTGATTTCAAATATCATAGTATGTAAATGTAGCTGTACCCAAATCATTCTTGAAGTAAAAAGTGCTGTGATCAGTGAGCCTTTTTACCACAATAAGTCTAGTTAACATCATCACCACAAATATTTACAGCAATATAGTATTCCATTGTGTAGATGTACCAAATACTCACTACAGTATTATTAACTATCATCACCATGCCATGCATCACATACCCATGATTTATTTATTTTATAACTAGAAGTTTGTTCCTTTTGAGCACCTTCACCCATTACAACTGCCCAGCACCACTTGCCTCTGGTAACCACCTGTATCTATGAATTCAGTTGTTAGTTTTCTTTTAGAGTTCACATATAAGAGAGATCATATAGTATTTGCATTTATCTGTCTTACTTATTTTGCTTAGCATAATGCTGTTAAGGTCCATCCATGTTGTCCCAAAAGACCACTGGGACAGAATAAAGAAAACAAACTATGTATATATATATATATATAATGACAGGGGAGCCAAAAATATACAATTGGAAAAGCATGTTCTCTTGAATAAATGCTGTTGGGAAAACAAGACAGCCACATGGAAAAGAATAAAATGAGACCACTACCTTAGATTATACACACACACACACACACACACACACACACACACACACACACAAAATAACTTAAAACAGATTAAAGACTTGAATGAAAAATCTGAAACCAAAAACTCCTAAAAGAAATCATAAATGGTAAGCTCCTTGATACCACTCTTGGCAATGATTTCTTTTTAATTTGACACTAAAAGAAAAGAAAACAAATATAAAAATAAACAAGTGGAACTACATCAAGCTTAAAATCTTCTGCACAGTAAAGGAAACCATTAGCAAAATGAAAAAAAAATGGGAGAGAAAATTTGTAAATCTTACAAATATAAGGGGTTAATATCCAAAATATATAAAGAAGTCCTATCATTTAATAGCAAAACACACAAACATTATGATTTAAAAATGGGAAGAGGACCTAAGCAGACCACTTTTCTCAAAAAGTCATACAAAAGGCCAACAGGGACATAGAAAGGTGCTCACCATCACTAATCATCAGAAAACGCAAATCAAATCCCCAATGTGATATCACCTTATCTCTACTTAAATGGCTATTACCAAAACAACAAAAAATAACAAGTGTTCACAAGGATGTGGAGAAAAGGTTGTTCTTGTGCAATGTTGGTGATAATGTAAATTGATGCAGCCATAATGAAAAGTGGTATAGAGTTTTCTAAAAAAAAATTAAAAGTAAAACTACCATATGATCCAGCAATTTCTCTTCTGGATATTTCTCCAACAACACCAAAAACACTGACTCTTAAAGATATTTGCACCCTATGTTCTTTAAAGCATTATTTACAATATCCAGAATTTAGAAGCAACCAAACCACCCAGTCCTGAATCAAATCGTTTACTTGTAATCTGTACAAATGAAATATATATTTATAAGGCATGTCAACAGGCAGTTGTACATTTTTCTTGTCAGAGAATATGGCTATTATATTGTATAATGCATCATAATGGCACAGAGCCCAAGATGATGAAACATGAGTTTCTGACCAAACATTTAAAGATATATATGCTTATGTGTAGAAGTCTAAATTGTAAAATAAAGGTCCCAGTCCGATGAAACCAGCTGAAATGAAAATAAAATATAGATAAGGAGTGAACGTTTCATTAACAAGCTTTTTATTTTCTGGTGATGAAGGTTCACTGTTCTTGTCTACTCAGTATAAAGTACAGGTGTAGTGAAGGCGCTGACTTTTTGGAAAGGTCATTAATATAATAGTAAGTCTTAAAAATATGTAAAAAATTGCACTTAACAACTTGCATAATGTATGTAGAAACTAATATACTGAGATATTTGTAGCAACTTATCTAAAAAACTTTATAAAGATGGACTTTGTTTAAGACTTTCAAAGTAATTTTAAAATAGATTAGCATGTTTGACCTTTACATTAAATTTGTAAACTAAAATAACACATAGTATAGATAGTTGATTATTTCATAACAAATAAAATTGATTGCACATAACTTAATTGGTCTAATATTTTCAACAGTTTTAAGACCTTAAGATTTTAATATTTAGTACCATAATGTTATATTTTGTTATTGTTATATGTATAAATAACACAGAAAGAAATGTGTATAATCACAATATTTATAAAGTCAGTACTTAGAAAACTGTCATTTAAAAAGCACATGTGAATGTTGTAATTTAAAATTATTTTCAGGCCAATAATTATCACTATTGAGAAATAAAGGAAATGTCCAAATGTTGCAATATATGTAATTTTATCTCAAAAATATAGATATCATATAATATTAACAAAGAATAAAATTATTCTATTTAAATAAGCTATACAGTTGCAAATAATCAAATAATTATTTGATTTAATTTGACATTTTTTTCACAGAAAATGCCTTCCCAAATATCAAGCTTATCTAGTAAGGGATTTTCATAATGGTATTCATAAAGAAATAATTGTTCCTAGAAAATTTTTACAAACATTTTTTTAAAAGTGTGGAATTACTGTTTTATGCTTTTTAAAGAAGCAGGTTAAAATATATTATAAATGCAATATATCAGGTGTAGATAGCATCCTTTATGTGTTTTGAATTTTCCACTTTTACCTTATGGTTGAATCCAAGTTATTGTCAATTTTTAAGGAAGAATTAAACAGTTATTTATTTAAAATTTCAAATGCATCTCTTTAGTATTGGAAAGTAATAAAGGAGCTAGATTAATTACCTTTTTTTCAGAAATAATTTCATTTTTAGTATTCCAAGATTTGTTCAATGTTAAAAATTCATCACCATTTCAGGGGCCAATTTTCTTTATTGAAATATTGATAATACACAAGTGAAATACTCTATAGTAAAGAAACTTGGTAACTGACTCACTGGTGCAATACTTTGACAAGGGAAACTCAGCTTCTCTGTATGAAATGGGTCATTGATTATTCACTTCCTTTCCTGTTTTATTGCATACTCTTTAAGTTTTACTTATATTTATAAAGTAAAATCAAGCATTGCCCTAGGGAAACTGATCTGGAAGATCTAACATACTGCCTTCAAAGACTAACACAAGCATTGAGAAGACAGACATAAAGTCAATTCAGAGCCTCTGAGAAAAGTATAACTCAGTAAATATTTACTGAATGGCTATTGTATGTCAGTAGCTGTTCTAGGCTATAGGGATTCATAGCCCAGACCTCAAAGAGCTCAAGGAAGAGTAGCAAAGATAGGCAGGTAAACAGATAATTCCTGTTGATAATAACATGGCATTATTTTTTTTCATTCGTAATACAAAACTGTTTCTCTCTCCCCTTAAAATATTTTAGGGGATACAAGTAAATCAAATTCTGGCAACAGCAATGAATGTTTGCTATTGCCTGGAGAACTTTTCCACTAAATGAATGATAGAAAAGACTGAATTTAGAATACAGTCTTGATTACTCCTTGCATACCAGATGTTAGCCAGAATAGGCAGACAGTACCAAGAGAACTTTGACAAAATTGATTGCATGATTATCTATACATAAATCCATGGTGCAGAGGCTGCAATGATGAAACTAAAACAAAAATAATTTGCTACCAATAAATGCATGGAAAATAAAAGCAACAGGTGGATTTACTCCTAAAATAATAGAAAACATATACTTTGATTCAGAGACAGAATTGTGAACTCATTCCTTATTAGCACCCACTGATGAAAAATATTAAAATGAAACAGTTCTCTACATGTGAAACTGTAGATAATAGAGAGAAATATGATAAAAAATGAAAGAGTGCATCATATTGTTTAAGGAAGACTTTGCTTGAGGGCAGTAGGCTTCCTCTATTGGTCTTTGGAACTTCTACTCTAAAATAATATTTTTGTGTTATAACAAGACTTAATAATAAGAAAAAGAATACTAAGAGATAAAAAGTATACCATGCCAGTAAAAAGACTTTTCATTTCATTCTCATGGAAACATACTGAGAAATAGACACATAAATGTAAAGTAACTGTCCAAGGTTACCCGCATAATAAGAGTAGAAAATCTTGATCATATCTGACCTTAAATCCTGATCATAGACACCTGTGATGAGGGTAGAAAAATTCCCAAATAAGTCCTTCAGTCTGGTCAAATATAATATATGTATTAATTATTGGAAACTAAGGTCTGTGTGTACCAATTGCCTTTAGTTTTAGATAAGTCAAAAATCCCAGTCATCAAGTGAATAGCAAGGATGCTTCAAGACATCCTATCTATCTACTTATCTATTATTTAAAGATAGATCTAGATAGACTTATTATTTGGTACAGATACATTAATAACAAATATTTACTGGCATTGAAAATATATTTTTAAATAAATAACTTTTCTTCAGACAGAAAATAACTATTAGAACATGCTTATGTTCTGGAAAGATATATATAAGTGGAAATATACATAAATAAAGAAGCCAGATATAAAATGTTCATACAATATAATTCCATTTATGTGAAATTTTGAAAAAGGCAAAACTATAGAAACCAAAAAGAGATCATAAGTTTCCAGAAATTTGGCATAAATCAAAGGTAAATTTGGTGGGTGTGATGGGAGTGTTCTCTTAATTGTGATAGCCATTCCACAGCAAGACAGAGTAATTTTGTAATGAACTGAACTAACAAGCAAAATAGAGACAAACTCATAGATAGAGAGCAGGATGAGAGCCATAACAAGGTTAGTTAGGGGTTGGAGGGATTGAGCCAGAAGGAAAAAGGACTCATGGACTCTGACAACAGTGTGGTGATGGCAGAAAGAGGGGGTTTAAGGGAACTAAATGGTAATGAAATAAAGTACAATTAAATTAAATAAAATTTAAAAATATAAATACTTCAGAAAAATCTTCCAATCACTTTCTATAAAATTAAAGTTCAAATTATTTTATTTCACTTAAAGAACTCTATGATCTGATCTATGCCTATATCCCCAACCTAGTCCCTCACCCTCTACCCTTTTTTTTTTTGCTACATCCGCTGTGTTTGCTTTCTGTTCCATTAAAGTCATAACTCTGTTAAGACTTAGAGCAAACTCTTATCAGGATTCATAGAGCTATGCCTTTTCTATTCTTCTGTTCTCATAAAAAATGCTATTTCTTCATATAAACCAGGTGAATACTTCCCAATTAAGTATAGCTATCTATTTCATCCGCTTTTAGATTACATCCTGTTTATTTAGCTTATTAACTTCTTAATTTATAAATAAAAGCAAAAAGGTTTTAAAATATTTTTAATGATAATACAAAATAAGTTCAATGAAAGAAAATAGCAAAATAATGCCTTTAGTGAATTCTTATTTCCTCAATCACTTATTTTTAAGTATATTTTACTGATTATATTGTTACAATAGTTACAATTTTTTTCCCTTTGCTCCCCTCTGCGTAGCACCACCCATCCCCCAGAAATACCCCCCAAGTATATGCCCATGGGTCATACATACAAGTTCTCTGTCTTCACCCTTTCCTATCTTATTCTTTTTTAAATTAATTAATTAATTACTTTTTTAAACAATAAAAAATAATTTTCTCCTCTCAGATTTAAGACCCTTTATAATCTCATAAAGGCAATGGGCAAAGGTCTCCAGCTCCTCTAGCTGCTTCAAGATAAACATGGTCATCGTCCTACCTACTCTTGGGTCCAGAAGTCCCTAATAAGAGTGGGAGTGTGGAGGGGAGAGTGGCCTTCCCACATGGGAAAGGATTATGCAGACTCCAGGTCAGTTGGCTGTTCCTGGACAATGGCATGCTTGGTTTAACAGGCTGGGATCCTTGTTGCATTTTGGGGGCAACAGATATGGCAACAGGGTTAAAAGACATCATTCAATCCATAACTACTAGATGACAAAAGGCAGGGATTAATTTTTCATTGTCCCACATTAGGGGTAAAAGAAGGGGCTTCTCTGGAGGACAGTGTGCCAGGCACATCACACCTGTCCAAAACCTTTTTGTCCACTATACTTAGTTTGGGCTGAGGGAAATATATTAGGTTTCCCCACTCTCAGACCTCTGGTCCCTTTCTGTCCAAGCCATTAGGATAGAAAAGAGAAACCAGTTTTAAAGTGAAGCCCACAGACCATCCCATTCTTCACCAACCCAGCCATTTAGTTCAGCCAAACCATTAAGTGTCGGGAGGCAGTGCTGCAGAAAAGATTAAGTGAGGCCTATATGTACAGACAATCACTTAGGTAATGAGATCATAGGCTTATGCCTTTTGAAAACAGAAAACACATGTTAATTTATGTAACATAACCCATAAACAAGTCTCTAAATCTGTAAGACTGTCTTATTTGGAAAGACACACAGTTGCAAGGCATTTGACATTCTTTTTGCCTGTAAATTAAATATCTTTGATGATATCACAGACATAGTTTAACTTTCAAGTGAAAACATATTTTATTTTATTTTTTTAAATGTTTTTTATTGATTATATTGTTACAACAGTTCCAATTTTCTCCCCCTTGCTCCCCTCCACCCAGCACCCCCCTCCCCCAGAAATCCCCCCAAGTCCATACCCCTGGTTCGTAAAAATTAACTATCCCCCCCTCTCAAATATTAGGACCCTTTGTAATCTTGTAAAGGACAATGGGCGAAGGTATCAAGCTCCTCTAGCTGCTTCAAGCTGAACATGGTCGTAGTCCTACCTACCCTTGGGTCCAGAAAACCCTAATAAGAGTGGGGGTGTGGAGGGGAGGGTGGCCTTCCCACATGGGGAAGGATCGTGCAGACTCCAGGTCAGTTGGCTGTCTCCGGTCAACGGCATGCTTGGTTTAACAGGCTGGTGTCCTTGTTGTGTTCTGGGGGCAACAGATTTGGCGAAAAGGGTTAAAAGACATCATTCAATCCATAACTACTAGATGACAAAAGGCAGGGATTAATTTTTCAATGTTCCATATTAGGAAAAAAAAAAAAAGGGCTTCTTTGTAAGAAGGTGTGGCTAGGCACATCTCACCTGTCCAAAACCCTTTTGCCCATTATACTTAGTTTGGGCTGAGGTAAATAGTTTAGGTTTTCCCCATCTCAGACCTCTGGGCCTTTTCTGTCCAAGCCATTAGGATAGAAAAGAGAAACCCATTTTAAAGTGAAGCCCACAGACCACCCCATTCTTCCCCAACCCAGCCATTTAGTTCAGCCAAACCGTTGAGTCTCAGGAGACAGCGCTGCAGAGAGGATTAAGTGAGGCTTATGCATACAGATAATCACTCAGGTAATGCGATCATAGGCTTATGTCCTTTGAAAACAAAAAACACGTGTTAATTTATGTAACATAACCCACAAACAAGTCTCTAAATCTGTAAGACTGTCTTATTGGGAAGACATCTAGTTGCAAGGCACTTGAAATTCTATTTGCCTGCAACTTGAATATCTTTGATGATATCACAGACATGGTTTAATTTTCAAGTGAAACCATATTTTAAATGAGAAGAAACTTTTAAGATGGTTAGTTGCCCTGTTTTATACTCTACTACTGATCATTGTTATTTTCCTTGAATAATAATTTTTCTCCCTAAGGTTACCCTCCTTGTCTTTAAAGGGACTACATTAAGTCCATTTTTAACTTATCCTGTTCGTTTGCATAAACATAACAAGAGCAGCAAATGATCACTTATGATCTTTAGTTCTGCTTTGCTGGAACTTACCCACGGAATATTTGGGGTGACCTTCAGTCTGTTCTTCAGGGCACAGAAGCTGAGCCACATATCTGGCATTCATCCTTGCCTGTACACACCTGTTTTTTCCAAGTCTTTCTGGTTTTTCCTTGTGCCTTAAGGTCCCTTCTAGCCATCTTTCAGGAAAACAACCTTTGTTCCTTCCCTGGAAAGATTGCTGTGGACTGCACAACCAACCATGGTACCAGGCCTTTTATCTCACAGGCTTTTATTACCTTTGAAAGTCATTCGCAGTTCCTCAGGGCTTTTTGGTAACAATCTGAGCCCAAGTATGTTTACTTTAGGCTTGACATTCCAGTCAAAGAATTGGTCAAAAAAAAAAAAAAAAAAAAAGGAACCTCTGTTGACAACTGGTCTTATTAGTTCTATGCAAAGAAACTTATGTCATTACTTACTTGTTTAGAATGCCAAACTCTGGAGGGATCAGATAGGGAAAAAAATATACAACGTGAAGGAAAATCTTTGTCCTAATATTCACTGAACTGGCATTTCCATTCTTCATATTTTCATTTTTCCCCCACTAAAAAAATTTTTTGTTTGTTTTTCCATTACAGTTGTCTCACTTTTTTAGCCCTCTTGTTTCCCTGCACCCTGTCCCTCCCTTCCCCCACGTTTAGTCCCCACTCAGTTGCCCCTGTCTGTGGGTCATTCATATATATATATATATTTTTTTTTTTTACTTGACCCTTCCCCTTACACCTTTCTTTTCCTCCCCCAGACCCCCCTTGTTACTGTTAGTCTACTTCTTGTTTACATACCTCTGGTTCAATTTTGCTCATTTGTTTGTGTTGTTCATTAGTTTCCTGTAATAGGTTACAGCATAAGGTATTTTTCTTTTGTTGCCTGGCTTATTTCACTAAGTATAATTTTCTCTAGTTCCATCCATGTTGTTGCAAATGGTAGAAGTTCCTTCTTTCTTTCTGCTACATAGAATTCCATTCTGTAAATGTACCATAGTTTTTTGATCCACTCATCTACAGATGGGCATTTAGGTTGTTTCCAGCACTTGGCTATGGTAAATAGTGCTGCTATGAACATTGGAGTGCATAGGTTCTTTTGAATTGGTGTTTTGGGATTTTTTGGATATAATCCTAGCAATGGAATTGCTGGTTCAAAAGGCAGTTCCATTTTTAGTTTTTTGAGGAAATTCCAAACTGTTTTCCACAGTGGCTGCACCAGTCTGCATTCCCACCAGCAATGCACCAGGGTTCCCGTTTCTCCGCATCCTCTCCAGCACAAGTTGTTTGTTGATTTGTTGATGATTGCCATTCTGACTGGTGTGAGGTGGTATCTCATTGTGGTTTTAATTTGCATCTCTCTGATGGCTAGTGATGTTGAGCATACTTTCATATGTCTATGGACCCTCTGTATGTCTTCTTTGGAGAAGTGTTTGTTCAGGTCCTTTGCCCATTTTTTAATTGGGTTGTCTGTCTTCTTGGTGTTGAGTCGTATGAGTTCTTTATATATTTTGGATATCAATCCCTTGTCTGAGATGTCATTGGTGAATATATTTTCCCATATGGTTGGTTTCCTTTGCATCTTGCTGATGTTTTCTTTAGCTGAGCAGAAACTTTTTAGTTTGATGTAGTCCCATTTGTTTATTCTTTCCTTTATTTCCCTTGCCTTAGGAGATATATCAGTGAAAATGTTGCTACGTGGGATATCTGAAATTTTCTTGCCTATTTTTTCCTCTAGGACTATTATGGTATCATGGCTTACATTTAAGTCTTTGATCCATTTTGAGTTTATTCTGGTGTATGGTGTGAGCTGGTGGTCTAGTTTCATTTTTTTGCATGTCCCTGTCCAGTTCTCCCAACAGCATTTGTTGAAGAGGCTCTTTTCACTCCATTTGATGTTCTTTCCCCCTTTGTCAAATATTAGTTGACCATATGAACCTTGGCTTATTTCTGGGCTCTCTATTCTGTTCCATTGATCTATATGTCTGTTTTTATGCCAGTATCAGACTGTTTTGATTACCGTTGCCTTGTAGTATAGTTTGATATCAGGTATTGTGATTCCTCCTACTGTGTTCTTCCTCAAATTTGCTGTGGCTATTCGGGCTCTTTTTTGGTTCCATATAAATTTTTGAAGTATTTGTTCTAGGTCTGTGAAATATGTTGCTGGTATTTTAATAGGGATTGCATTGAATCTATAAATTGCTTTGGGTAGTATGGACATTTTAATGATGTTGATTCTTCCCATCCATGAGCATGGTATACGCTTCCATTTATTTGTATCTTCTTTAATTTCTTTCTTCAGTGTTATGTAGTTTTCTGTGTACAGGTCTTTTACCTCTTTGGTTAAGTTTATTCCTAGGTATTTTATTTTTCTTGTTGCTATGGTAAATGGGATTTTTCTTTCAGTTTCTATCTCTGAGTTTTTATTGTTGGTGTATAAAAATGCCTTCGATTTCTTAATATTGACTTTGTATCCTGCTATTTTGCCGAATTCACTTATTAGATTGAGTAGTTTTTTTGTGGAGTCTAAAGGATTTTCTATGTACACTATCATGTCATCTGCAAATAATGACAGTTTTACCTCCTCTTTTCCAATTTGGATGCCTTTTATTTCTCTTTCTTGTCTGATTGCTGTGGCTAGAACTTCCAAGACTATGTTGAATAGGAGTGGAGAGAGCGGACATCCTTGTCTTGTTCCTGATCTCAGGGGGTATGTTCACAGTTTTTGCCCATTGAGTATGATGTTGGCTTCAGGTTTCTCATATATGGCCTTTATTATGTTGAGGTATGCTCCCTCTATTCCCATTTTGCTGAGAGTTTTAATCATAAATGGGTGTTGTGCTTTATCAAATGCTTTTTCTGCATCTATTGATATGATCATGTGGTTTTTGTCTTTCATTTTGTTTATGTGGTGTATCACGTTTATTGATTTGCGAATATTAAACCATCCTTGCATCCCTGGGATGAATCCTACTTGATCGTGGTGTATGATCTTTCTAATGTGTTGCTGGATCCGGTTTGCCAATACTTTGTTGAGGATTTTAGCATCTATGTTCATCAGCGATATTGGTCTGTAGTTTTCTTTCTTTGTTGTGTCTTGACCTGGTTTTGGAATTAGGGTTATACTGGCTTCATAGAACGAGTTTGGGAGTCTTCCCTCTTCTTGTATCTTTTGGAATAGTCTGAAGAGGATAGGAGTTAGTTCTTTCCTAAATGTTTTGTAGAATTCACTTGTGAAGCCATCCGGTCTTGGGCTTTTGTGTGCTGGGAGTTTTTTGATTACTACTTCAATTTCACTAGCTGTTATTGGTCTATTCAGACTTTCTGCTTCTTCTTGATTCAGTTTGGGAAGACTATAGTTTTCCAGGAATCTGTCCATTTCCTCTAGGTTGTCAAATTTCTTGCCATACAGTTGTTCGTAATAATTTCTTATAATTCTTGTATTTCTGTGGTATCAGTTGTGATTTCTCCTCTTTCATTTCTGATTTTATTTATTTGGGTCCTCTCTCTTTTTTTCTTGATGAGCCTGGCTAAAGGCTTGTCAATTTTGTTTATCTTTTCAAAGAACCAGCTCCTACTGTTGTTGATCTTTTGAATTGTTACTTTAGACTCTATGTCATTTAATTCTGCTCTGATCTTGATGATTTCCTTCCTTCTACTTGATCTAGGTTTTGCTTGTTGTTCTTCCTCTAGATCTTGTAGCTGTAGGGTTAAATTTTTTATTAGAGATCCTTCTACCTTTTTTAGGTAGGCTTGTATTGCTATGAACTTTCCTCTTAAGACTGCTTTCGCTGTATCCCATAGGTTTTGGGTTGTTGTGTGTTCATTATCATTGGTTTCCAGGAACTTTTTGATTTCTTCCTTGATGTCATTGTTAACCCATTCATTATTTAATAGCATGTTATTCATTCTCCATGAGTTTGAATGCTTTTGAGTTTTTTCCTTGAGGTTGATTTCCAATTTTAAGGCATTGTGATCTGAGAAGATGCTTGATATAATTTCAATTTTCTTGAATTTATTGAGGCTTGCTTTGTGTCCTACCATGTGGTCTATCTTTGAAAATGTTCCATGTGCACTTGAGAAATATGTATATTTTGCTTCTTTGGGGTGTAAACTTCTATATATATCGACTAAGTCCATTTGAGCTAAAGTGTTATTCAGTGCCTCAATATCTTTGGTGTTTCTTTGCTTTGAAGATCTGTCCATTGTTGACAATGGGGTGTTAAAGTCCCCTACGATGAGTGTGTTGCTGTCTATATCTTTCTTGGAGTCTTTCAAAATTTTCCTTACATATTTGGGTGCTCCTAAGTTGGGTGCATATATATTTATAAGGGTTATATCTTCTTGATGGATTTTTCCCTTAAGTATTATGAAATGCCCTTCTTTGTCTCTTTTTATGGACTTTGCTGTGAAATCTGTTTTGTCTGATATAAGTATTGCTACCCCGGCTTTTTTTTCATGTCCATTTGCTTGAAATACATTTTTCCATCCCTTTACTTTCAGTCTGTGTAGATCTTTTGTTCTAAGGTGGGTCTCTTGTAGACAGCCTATATGTGGGTCATTCTTTCTAATCCATTCAGCTACCCTATGTCTTTTAATTGGAGCGTTTAATCCATTTACGTTTAAGGTTATTATTGATAAGTACTTATTCATTGTCATTTTTCCCCTTTGTACTCTTGTTCTTCTGTGTCTCTCTCTGTTTCTTTATCTTCTTAGAGCAGACCCTTTAGCATCTCTTGCATTGCTGGTTTGGTGGAGATGTATTCTTTTAGTCTTCTTTTGTCTGAGAAACTCCTTATTTCGCCTTCCATTTTGAATGAGAGCCTTGCTGGGTAGAGTATTCTTGGTTGTAGGCCTTTGTTTTTCATTGCTTGGAATATTTTTTGGCATTCCCTTCTGGCTTGTAGTGTTTCTGCTGAGAAATCTGAGGATAGCCTTATTGGAGCTCCCTTGTATGTTATTAGTTGTTTCTCTCTTGCTGCTTTTAGGATTCTCTCTTTGTCTTTGAATGTTGCCATTTTAATTATGATGTGTCTTGAGGTGGGCCTGTTGGGGTTCATCTTCATTGGGACCCTCTGTGCCTCCTGGATTTGCGTGACTCTTTCTCTCCTCATGTGAGGGAAGTTTTCTGTCATTAGTTTTTCAAAGAGGTTTTCTATCCCTTGCTCTTCTTCTTCTCCTTCTGGAATTCCTATGATACGGATATTGTTACGTTTCATGTTGTCCTGCAGCTGTCTTAGAACCTCTTCAGTCTTGTTCAGTCTTTTTTCATTTTGTTGCATTGTCTGGGAGTTTTTGTGTACGTTGTCCTCCAGCTCGCTGATCCGATCTTCTGCTTCCTCTAGCCTGCTTTTAATTCCTTCTACTGTGTTCTTCAATTCAGAGATCGTATTCTTCATTTCCTCCTGGCTCTTATTCATAGTTTCTATGTCCTTTTTCATGCTGGTGTAATTCTCAGTAAGTTCCTTATAGTTCTTCTGGAGTTCACTGTAGTTTTTCTGGAGTTCTTTTTAGTTTCCGCTGAGCTCATTTAGCTTCTCCATAATCCATGTTTTAAATTCTGTATCTGATATTTTGCTCCCCTCTATTTCATTTAGCACTCTTTCTGGGGATTCTACCTTTCCTTTTGATGGGGGGTTGTTTCTCTGTCTCCCCATTTTTGTGATTCCTTTTGTTTGTTGGTGCTTCTTAGAATGATCAGTTCTTCCTGGATCTGCCTCTGGTAGCGTCAGATCATGTACCAGACTGGCCCTAGGCAGCCTGTTGGAGATTTCCAGGGATCTACTGCCTTTGTCTCTCTTCTTTAGTTGTTACTATACTCAATCTGTGATCAGCCGTCAGGCTTAAGGACCGTGGGTGTGGCAACTTAATTCCTGTAGGCAGGGCTTTTATTTCCCCTTAGTATGACACCACTTGGAGGGGGATGGTCTGTCTGCTGTACTGGGGCTGAGTCAGCACTGGCTGGTCCTGGGAGGGGGTTAGTGTAGCTTCCACTTACTCCTCTGCCCTCCTGGATCTCCGTCTGTGTTGTCCTTGATGATATTTCTTTAATCTGTCTGGTTGTGTTTCAGCTACTTTTTGGTGGATCTTTTTCTCTGGTTAGTTGATTGAGAGTCACTCTGCCCACCTTGTCTTGAGATCTTTTGTGAAAGTGCTACTAAAACATAATTACACAACCCAGGCAAGAAACCCACACCCTCCAATGTCTCCCCCAAATACAATCCCACTATAGGCTGCAAATGAGCCCGTGTTAATATACTTGTGGAGATACTGGGACTCTTATTTCGTAGGAGAAACAGAAAGGAGTTGTTTTAAATGAAGGAAGGGTAATTTTTGAGCTGGAAGTTGATAGAGTATTAATATTAGCAATTGGGATCAAGGTTATGTAAGAGAGCAACTAACACTTACACTGTATGTTTGAAAAGGAGGGGAGGGTTACAGTGTGGAGTGAGAAAGTGGAAGTGTATAGTATTAGGATTATATAATCGGTATATACTATATGATTAGAGTGGGAGGTAGGGTAGACACAACAGACATCTAGTTAGACAGACAGCCAGAAATTGAAAGAGAGGGCTGGGGAGGTTAGAAGGTAGGAAATAGATTGAGAGAGAATTTTTTAAGGATAAAAATACAGAGTAGAAAATAACAAGACAGGAAGGGAGAGAGGAAAGAGAGAGAGAAAGTAGAGAAGAGAAGGGTAGGAGAGAGAACGAAAGAAGAAGAGGAGGTAGAAGAGAGGGGACTGGATTAAAATTCTTTTTTAAATTATATATTATTAAAAAGATTAGGAGATTAAAACATGATATAAAGTTGCAAGATAGAGAGAAAAGGTGAATATAGAGAGAGAGGAATAGGAGATAGGAAAGCAAGAGGATTTGGGAGGAAAAGTGCTCAGAGGAGGGAAGGAAATCAGGAGGAAGAGGAGATATTAGCGAGGGGAGGATTGAAATTGAAGAGTTGACAAAAGATACGGTGAAGGAGAGAAATACACGAGGTAGGGAAAGAAGTGGGGGGATGGGGTAGAAAAAGAGAAGGGGTAAGAATGGGAGAGTAAAGGGAGAGGGGGATAGATTAGAATTATAATTTGAATATTAAGAGATTAGAATATAAAGTGTAATAGGGAGAGAGAGAGAATATGTATAGGGAGAGAAGGAAAATAAGGACAAGAGATGAAAGAAAAACGAATGTAGACTGAAGGGGGACAAAATAAAGAAATTTAATAAAGTTGAAGGTGCATAGCTCAGAGAAAGGAGAGGGTGAGAAAGGGCGAGAACTTAAAATTATAAAATTAACTGAGAATAGGATGCAGGGGAGAATGCTAAGGGGAGAGAAGGGAGGGAAGGGGAGGGGAGAAAAGGAGTGAGAATAAGAAGGGACTGACGGTAGGGGTAGTTAGAGAGAGAGTGAGAGATAAAAGAATGAGGATTTTAACTCAATTCAACTTTTATGCACAGTCTCTGGGTATTTTTTGTTTGTTTGTTTTTTGGTTTTTCCTTGCTTCCTTCCTGAGTCTGCTCCTATTCAAAATTCCATGAGTTTCAAATCTTTTCTGGTTGGTTGACTGGCTATGGGAGGGTTCTGCTTGATTCTGGGGTTGCTAGTCTTTTATTCGTGGGCCTACCACCGCTCTGCTGTGAGCTGCCTTTAGTTGTTCCCTCCTGAGACAACCTCAGCCCTCCTCAGGCTTGTCCAACTTCTCCTTCCCTCTGTTGGTCCAGCCTGTGCCTGCCAGCAATCCCCGCCCTGCCTCCAGTCCTGTCTCTATTCCCAGGCTACAGCTTCTGCTCTCTTCCCTGTCTATATGCTTGCGAACCTTACGTCTCTCCCTGTCTCAAGATCGTCCTTTTGTTCTGCAGGACTCTGGCACAGTTGATCAAAGTGCCGGGCCCAGTGGCCCTTTCCTGCCCAGGGCCTCTCCCCTAGTCTGGAGCTTTGCAGTGGCTTTCCTGTGTGTGCTTTTCTCCTTGCCCCAAAACTTTCTCTATTCCGAGCTACCGCTTCCGCTGGCTTCCCTGTCTATCGGCCTGCGCGCTCTATCTTTCTTCCCGCCACAGCACCATCCCTTTGTTCTGTGGGATTCTAGTGTGGTCGGTCAGCGCAGCACTCTCCTACCCCGGGGCTCTCTGCCAGTCTGGAGCTCTGCAGCAGCCCTTCCCTGCAGCCCCTTCTCCTTGCCCTAAAACCGTCTCCCCTCCAGAACCTCCGCCTCAGCTCTCTTCCCTACTTATACACCCTGCACGTCCTATTTCCCTCCTAGCCCCAGACCGGCCTTTTGTTCTGTGGGATTCTAGCGCGACTAAAGAGCAAACACTGATTTCAAGAACACAGTTCTCCCCCTGTCCGGAGTTCCACAGCAACTTTTCTGTGCTGCCGTTCTCCTTGCCCCCAAACTGCTCCTTTGTTCTGTAGGGCCCTAGCGCAAGTGCTGGGTGCGCCCGGGATGCCTCCCCGCCTTTGTTCCTCCTGGATTGTCTCCTTAACAGGAGCGAGCTGAGAACACTGAGAACACTGAGAACACTGTCCCTACTCCGCGGCCATCTTCTCTCCTATCTGAAAACATATTTTAAATGAAAAGAAACTTTAAAGACGGTTAGCTGCACTATTTTATAGTCTACCACTGAGCATTGTGATTTTCCTTGAATAATAATTTTTCTCGCTAAGATTACCCTCCTTGTCATTAAAGGGACTGCATTAAGTCCATTTTAATTTATCCTGTTCATTTGCATAAACACAACAAGAGCAGCAAATGATCACTTATGATCTTTAGTTCTGTTTCGCTGGAACTTACGCAAGGAATATTTAGGGTGACCTTCAGTCTGCCATTCAGGACACAGAAGCTGAGCCACATTCCTGCCATTCAGCCTTGCCTGTATACACCTGTCTTTTCCAAGTCCTTCTGGTTTTCCATTGTGTCTTAATGTCCCTTCTAGCCATATTTCAGGAAAATCTTTGTCCTTCTAATATTCACTAAACTGGCATTTCCATTCTTCATATTTTCATTTTTCCCCCACTAAAAAAAATTCTGTTTGTTTTTCCATTACAGTTGTCCACTTCTTTTTCCCCCTCTTGCTTCCTTGCACCCTGTCCCCTCCTTCTCCAAAATTTAGTCCCCATTCCGTTTTCCATGTTCATTGGTCATTTATACATGTCCTTTGACTAGACCCTTCCCCTTCTTATTCCCTTCTCTTCCTTCTGCCTCCCCTGCTTGTTACCATTAGTCTACTACTTGTTTACATACCTCTGGTTCAATTTTGCTCATTTCTTTGTGTTGTTCACTAGTTTCCTGTAACACGTGTCAGCATAACGTATTTTTCTTTTGTTCCTGGCTTATTTCACTAAGCATAATTCTCTCTAGTTCCATCCATGTTGTTGCAAATGGTAGAAGTTCCTTCTTTCTTTCTGCTACATAGTACTCCATTGTGTAAATGTACCACCGTTTTTTGATCCACTCATCTACAGAGGGGCACTTAGGTTGTTTCCAGCACTTGGCTATTGTAAATAGTGCTGCTATGAACATAGGGGTGCATAGGTTCTTTTGAATTGGTGTTTCAGGATTTTTTGGATATAATCTTAGCAGTGGAATTGCTGGTTCAAAAGGCAGTTCCATTTTTAGTTTTTTGAGGAAATTCCAAACTCTTTTCCATAGTGGCTGCACCAGTCTGCATTCCCACCAGGGTTCCCATTTCTCTGCATCCTCTCCAGCACAAGGTATTTGTTGATTTGTTGATGATGGCCATTCTGACTGGTGTGAGGTGGTATCTCATTGTGGGTTTTATTTGCATCTCTCTGATGGCTAGTGATGTTGAGCATACTTTCATATGCCTATGGGCCCTCTGTATGTCCTCTTTGGAGAAGTGTTTGTTCAGGTCCTTTGCCCATTTTTTTATTGGGTTTTTGTCTTCTTGGTGTTGAATCGTATGAGTTCTTTATATATTTTGGAGATCAATCCCTTGTCTGAGATATCATTGGCAAATATATTTTCCCATATGGTTGGTTTCCTTTTCATCTTGCTGATGTTTTCTTTAGCTGAGCAGAAACTTTTTAGTTTGATGTAGTCCCATTTGTTTATTCTTTCCTTTATTTCCCTTGCCATAGGAGATATGTCAGTGATATATCCTGGACTTGCATGACTTTTTCTCTCATCAAGTTAGGAAAACTTTCTGTCACTATTTTTTCAATCAGGTTTTCTATCCCATGCTCCTCTTCTTCACCTTCTTGTATCCCTATAATTCAAATATCAGTCGGCAGCCGTCCGTCTCGAGAGACGATGGTGTAGCTTCTTAAGTGTCTATCTGCATCGCCGAGAATGGTTGTGCAGTCCGACTCGGGAGTGACACGGTATCTGTCTCCTCCCGTGTTGAATCGACATCTTGCGATGACGCTGGAGTGTCCTCTCCAGTGAAGCTGAAGCTACAGAGCCTTGAGAGACGATGGTGTAGCTTCTTAAGAGTCTATCTGGACTGCTGAGAATGGCTGTGCAGTCCGACTCGGGAGTGACACGGTATCTGTCTCCTCCAGTGTTGAATTGACATCTTGCGATGACGCTGGAGTGTCCTCTCCAGTGAAGCTGAAGCTACAGAGCCTGGGCAGGGTGATATGGAGGGTCTGCTGTTGCCCATGCAGCAGACCCCCCCTCTCTTCGCAGCTGAAGGATCCAAGGGAAAGACGGAGTCAATACAGCTTGGCTTCAGGTGCGCCGCAGGAGTTGCCGGTGTTGACTACAACGTCAAACCGCCTTAGGGACTCCGGCTCCGGATTTTCTGTTGGGGTTTACTCCCTTAGCCTTTCCCCTGAAGAGGTATGCCGCAAGGCAGCGGAGGTTTTTTGGAGTCAGAGTTTTCCTTCTCTGATGTGCCCTGACTGGAAGATCGAACCAGCGACACTTAGCTCGCAGGCCGACGCTCAATCCACTGAGCCAAACCAGCCAGGGTGAAATTCAAATATATATATATATTTTTTTAATTTCACATTGTCCAGTTCTTTACACTCTCTTCATTCTCTTTTAATCTTTTTAAATTTTGTTATATTTTTGGGGAATTTTTTTCTACATTGTCCTATAACTCACTGATCTGATCTTCTTCATTTAGCCTGCTTTTTATTGATTCTATTATGTTCTTCAGTTCAGACATTGTTCCTTCACTTCTTCCTGATTCTTATTGATAATTTCTATGTTCTTTTTTATGCTGGTGTAGTTTTCCATAAGTTCTTTGTAGCTTCCCTGGAGTTCTTTGTAGTTTCCCTGGAGTTCTCTGTAATTCCCCTGGAGTTCACTGCAGATTTCTTTGAGTTTGTCAAGTTCACTGAGCTTTTTATAACCATTCTTTTGAATCCCATGTCTTATATTTTGTTTACAACAGTTCCATCTATCTCTCTTTCTGGGTATTCCTCTTTTCCTTTCATTTGAAGGTTGTTTCTGTGTCTCCCCATGTTGGATGCTTCTTGTTTGTTTTTGTTACTTAGATTTATCTGCTTTGATTTCCCAACTTCATGATATGAGATTCTGTATAGAAGCCCTAGGGGATTCAGTGGTGTAGTCTCTTTGATCTCCTGAGCTTGATGTTCTTGGGATGCCCTTTATGCCATTTGTTTAATCTTTCTGGTTGTATTTCAGTTACTCTTTGGTGGATCCTTCCCTCTGGCTAGTTGATTGAGAGTCACTCTGCCCACTTTGTCTTGAGTCCTTTGGGTGCTATCTTCTTTTTCTGGATCCTCCCCTGGTCAAAACTGCATGGGTTTTCAATCTTTTCTGGATGGCTGGCTGTGAGGAGATCTAGCTTGATTCTGGGGTTGCTATTCTCTCACTCACGGGCCTGCCACTGCTTTGCTGTGAGCAGCACTGAGTTGAGTCCTCTCACCCCTGGTCCTGCGGCACCCTCAGCCCTCCTCAAGCTTATCTAGCAATGCTGTTTTTCTGGTGGGCCAGCGTGCTTGCCAATAGTCTCTGCCCAGCCTCAAGTCCTGTCTCTGCTCCTCCAAATAATTCTCTGTGTTGCCTCCAAGGTGCAGCACTGGCCTGCATCCCTGCCTGTATGCCTGCATGTGCCACTTGCTTGCCTGGGTCTCTACCGAGTCTGCAGTTCTGTGTTAGTTTTCCATATGGGCCCCTCTCCCCAGCTCAGTTCTGCTTTTTTGTTTGGCGGAACTTTGGTGTGAGCACGCAGGCACAGAGTTGTCAGCCGAGGGTTGCCAGCCATGAGTGTCCCCACACAGACTCAATTCATACAGTTTCTCACAGTCTGGGCTATTCACTGTCTTCCCATGCATCCAGCTATTTCAATCAAACCTTCTCACTGACTCTCTCTGGGACTTTGCTGGTCAGTGCACCTATGGCAGGGGGAAGCTTCCAAGCAGACTCAGCTAATGAGCCAGTCAGCAGCTGCCCCTTTTAAGTGCAGTGCAGCAGAGGCACTGCACTGGGAGGCCCAGCAACTCCACTTGGAGAGTGTGGGATAAGCTTTCTGCCCTCTTTCACGCTGCTCCCATGCTCCCTTCCCTGTTCCCGCTATCTGAAATCTGCATGCACTCACCCCTGCCTGTGTTTGTACTCCAAGTCCTGCCACAATGGGAGCAAGCATACAACACTGCTACCTACTCCACTGTTATCTTTTCTTCTCTCTCCAATAGTATCACTTTTGATGTTTAATTTTGTATGCCAAATTGACTGGGCAACAGGGTCTCCAGATATTTGTTTAAACATTGTTCTGCATGTTTCTGTGAGAGTGTTTATGAAGGAGATTAACATTGAATTAGATGACTTCATAAGGCAGATTTCCCTTCCCAGTGTGAGCGGGTCTCATGCAATCCATTCAAGGCCTGAATAGGACAAAATGGCTGAATAAGAGAGAATTCTCTCTTTAGGAATTAGGGTCTTGGAGCTGGGACAATATTTGTCTACCTCTACATTTAGACTAAGAATAGGACTGGGACATACACATCTATTTTCCTGGTTCTCAGACTTTGAACTTGGATGAAACAATACCTTTGACTCTCCTTGATTTCTAACTTGCCTAGAGCAGATACTGAGATTCCTCAGCATCCATACTTACTGGTTCTCTTTCTCTGAAGAATCACGTCTAATGTATCACTAATGTAAATAGCACTTATACCAAGCTGATGTTTACTGACAGTTTACATTTATCACAGCCCTTTTGGTTTTCCAACTATCTCCCCTTCTCTAATAGAATTAAATTCCTTTGTTTTTATACAACCAAATACCTTAACCTTTCATCTATTTTTTCTTGATGATGTTTTATTGTTGTTTTATACATGTAAAGATATATTATTTTAATTATTTCAAGATAGAAATTTATGTAAGATTTATCTATATATTATATCAAGTCAATTGTGTATTTTTATCTTTTGCTTCATTAAGTAAATATCCTCATTTGTACTGAAATATATTTCATAATTCTCTGAAATTGTTTACTTATCATGTAAGTAAAGAGCATCTCTATAGGCTGATTACCTATCAACAAGCAGTTTATTTATTCTCAGTGTCCAGTCAGTCCAGTTGGAGTCCTCTCTGAATCAGAGAACAGTGTTTGTGGTTTTTTTCCCCTAAACCATTCCTATTGCAAACACAGCAAGAATCAATATTATGGAGATTATAATTTATATTTTTTTGGTCGACATAAAAAAAGTAAAAGCTCTCATTCCTTGAAATGACATTTTTGCCTTGATGATTTCTCTTTCTGACCTCTCAGCAAGAAATTTTACACACTCTATTTACAGTGAACCCAAAGTTACTGAAAATGTAGAGAAATCTTTTACTTTAGTAAACAGCATCCTCACAGTCTTTAGTCTGACAAATAATTTTAGTATTAGTTTTGGGGGAGAATCAGAACCTGATTGAATATAATTACAGCCAAGGAACAGAGCTTTTTAATAAAATATTGTCATTTACCAAAATTATTTCAAATCAGTGTGTAGAGAACCCATAAATAAACCCAGGTCTCTATGATCAATTAATATTTGACAAAGGTGGAAGGAGCATCAAATGGAGTAAAAATGACATTTTAACAAATGGTGTTGGGATAATAAAACAGGGACATGCAAAAAGATGAAACCAGAAAACCAACTTACACCAAACACCAGAATAAACTCAAGATGCATAAAAGACTTAAATGTAAGTCATGATACCATAAGAGTCATGGAGGAAAGCATAGGCAGCAAAATCTCAGATAACCCACACAGCAATATTTTTGCTGATATATCTCCCAGGACAAGGAAAATAAAGGAAAGAATAAACAAATGAAACTACATCAAACTAAAAAGTTTCTGCTCAGTGAAAGAAAACATTAGCAAAATGAAAAGAAAACAAACAGTATGGGAAAACATATTTGCCACTGATACCTCAGACAAGGATTTGATCTTCAAAACAAAAATCTCATACAACTCAACACCAATAAGAAAGACAATCTGGTTAAAAAATTGGCAAAAGAAATAAGCAGACACTTCTCTAAAGAAGGCATACAGAGGGTCCATAGGCATATGAAAGAATGTTGAACATCATTAGCAACCAGAGAGATGAAAATTAAAACCACAATGAAATACCACTCACACTTGTCAGAATGGCCATCATCAACAAATCAACAAACAACAAGTTTGGTTAGGATCTGGAGAAAACAGAGCCCTAGTGTACTGTTGATGGGAATCCAGACTGATGCAGCTATTGCAGAAAACAGTATGGAATTTCTTCAAAAAACTAAAAATGGAAGTGCTTTTGATCCATCGACTCCACTGCTAGGATTATACCCGAAAAATCCTGAAACACTAATTCAGAAGAACCTATGCACGCCTATGTTCATAGCAGCACTATTTACAATAGCCAAATACTAGAAACAGCATAAGTGCCTATCAGTGGATGAGTGAATTAAAAAAGTGGTACATTTACATGATGAAGAACTCCTACTTTTTGCTACTGCATGGATGGAAATGGAGAGTATTATGCTTAAAGAAATAAGCCAGATGGTGACAGAAAAATACTGTATGATCTCATCTAACACACGAACCTGTTGAACAAAACAAGCAAATGGGTGAAATAGAACAAGAGGCATGGAAACAAGGAACATACTGACATTGTCCAGAGGGGTGGAGGGAGGTGGAGAAGTGGCGAAAGGAGGGGAAGGGTCTAGTCAAGGAACTAATGTAAATGACCCATGGACATGGGCAACAGGGTGGACACTTTTGTAGGAGAAGGGGGAGGTGGGCAGGCCAGGGACAGCAATGGGAGAAAGATGGGACAACTGTAATAGAACAACAATAAGAAAATGGGGGGGGGGACAGTGGAGTTTTCTAAAATCAAAGTAATTAGAAAAATATCATCAATCCCAGAAAAGAGTATGGTAAAGTCAGAGGAATGTCTGACTAGGGAGCCAGCATATCAGAAAGCTTTAGGTATTATCCTGAACTTGAAAGTGAAGCTTGGTCGCTACCAGCTACGCCTGTCTGAATTTTGTAAAATCATATGGCTGAAATTACCCTGTTAACTAGTATCATGGATCAGGTTTACAACAAAAGACTTGATAAAGTCTTTCAGCATAAATATATAAAAGTAATAAAGATCAGAGATCATGTTTTATCTAAATATGTACATACATACATACATAGTTATTATTACAACTTTCTTTTCTTATGATTCTATGTTAACAGAGCAAATTGATATAATCACTTGCTTTCTTTTACATTGATGTAACTTAAAAAGAAAGGTGATGTAATCTGATATTAAAATCAGTCAGTGAAAGAGAAACTAATAGACACAAAAATGTTAAGTTGCATGAATATGGAGATGTGTGTATGTATGTAGATATCTAAGTATAATGACCAGTAGTTTACCCTATAAACAGTATCTAAGAAAAGTAAAACAAAGCAGTATACTAATAATTTATCTTGGTATAAGAAGTATTTTTAATTCTCTGATTAATTAGTGTTTTAATGTAATATTTCAACTAATTTCATATTAAAACTGATATTCATAAGTCCCTTGTGAATCATTAAAGAATAATCTGGTGACTGGTATATTAATAGAAGAAAATTATTTTCTGCAGTAATAACCATGCATAGCTTGTGTGTGAAATTAATGATATAATAAACCCTTTCTTAACCTTACTTTCTCAATTGTGATAGTGTTACATAGAAACAAAACCCCAAGACCTTTTTTAAAGTAAAGACATTTTGGAGTCCCTTTGCCATGGACAGTCATTTAACATCCCCACTAATCATTTTTGTAATTTGTAGTCAAGTTTTCAGGCTGAGAGGATCACCATTTATTTGGAACTAATTGACAGTTTCAGCAATGTAAACTTTTCAGAGCTTCTGTTGGAAATAGAATTGAAAACTCCATAAACATGGTTTTTAACTATTAGCAAAGTAAGCATAGTCACTCCTATCATCTTCCACTTATGGACGCAGAATGAAAAGAACACTAACTCACATTTTAGAAATCACATAGTTCACATTTGAACAAATTTCAGAAAGCATGTTGGCTATTACAATGTAAAGTACCTGAACAGACACTTCTCCCAGAAAGATATATAAATGCCCAATGGATATATGAAAAGATGCCTAATTTCACTAGCTTTTAGAGAAATGAAAATCAAAACTACAATGTGATACCACCTCACACCTTGTAGAATGGCTATTATCAAGACAAGTGGTAGTAAGTGTTGGAGAAGTTGTGGAGAGAAAGGGACTCTCATTCACTATGGTGGAAATGTAAACTGGTACAGCCACTTTGGAAAACAGGATAGAGGTCCCTCAAAAAGTAAGAGTAGAATTACCATATGACCCAGCAACCCTTGTTTTGGGTACCTCCTGAAAATGTGAAAACATTTACTTAAAAAGGTATGTGCAGCATTATTGTCACTGCAGCATTATTCATGATGGTCAAGGCATGGAAACAACTGAAGCATCCCTGAATAGGTGATTGGAAAAAGAATATGTGGTACATACATTCAATGGAATAATACTTAGTCATAGGAAAGATGAAATACTGCCACTTGCAGCAACATGGATTGATCTGGAGAATATCACATTAAGTGAAATAAGACAGAAAAAGTCAAGAATCATATGATGTCACTAATATGTGGGATATAAAACTCAAAGCAACAAATGTACAAATAAGAAAAACAAACAAAAACTCATAGCAACAGACAATAGTATGGTAGTTACCAAAGGGTAAATGGAGTCAAATATATAGTGATAGAAGAAGAATTGACTTTGGGTGGGAAACACACAATGCAATATACAGATTATGCATCATAGAATTGTACCCTTGAAACCCATACAACTTTATTAACCAATATTACCCCCATAAAAATATTTTAATATGAAGAAGTACAAAAATAAGTCAAAAAAGAAGCCATTCCAGATGTGCAATAAACAAAAAACACATTTTTAAAAAGCTATGGTGTCCTCATCTCACTCTTCTCATTGCTTTCTTCAGCTAGTCTAAAGGCATATCAAGAGTAAATCACTATAAAAGTCTCTTATTTCAAACTGATTCAGTTGAATGTAGTAGAGAATATATGAAATGAATGAATACAGCCAAAGATAATATAAAATGCTTGCTAAAAGCATTTCTGGAGGCCTACACATTAATAAATTAGAATATTACTAATAAAACTAAAATGTCTTTTTAGACCTCCATTTGATTTGGAGAAATAAAGCATATTAGAAGCACTAAAAAGTACATTCCCCTACTTCAAAGCTATCACATAGAATAAAGATTCATAAAAGTTGGCAGAGAGAGGGAGAACAGGAAAAAAGTAAATAGTGTTAACATAGGTAGCCAGATATTAATAAAAGAATGGAACAAAGGGAACAGACATTAACCTAGGGAGCTGAATCAAATATTTAGCCTAATAAACTGGGAAGTGAATCAGATATTAGGACAGCATTCCATTAAAGCTTACTAGAAAACTATAGCATTTACAGGCTCATGCATACACCCCATGGGATATGGCAGAGGAGAGTTAATCTTTGAAGGAGGCAGGAAAGCCTTCTCAGTGTTGCTGCCAGCCTGATACTCAATTAATGAAGAGATGAGGAGGGGAAAATTCCTCTGCTGGGAACATGTACAGTAGAAACGAGATGATGCAACAGAGCTTTTGAACAACCACAATAGAAGTCAAGATGGCACAGAGGAGGTGCTTCTATAAGGCATGCAATAAAAAACACATCAGCAACTACAGAGGCCTCTCAGTCTAGCCTGGGGAAAGAATGGGTTGGCTAAAAGGCAGGTGCAGTACAAACCCGCAAAAGCTTCAGATGTTGTTTGGTTATTTTGAAAAATGTTCTTGGTCCTTCTCGAGGAAAAAGTCTTTCTCTCTTGCCTAATAATTCTCTCACCCCTATGCATTTTTGTGTTCTCTCCTTAGCAACTACATGAATCTAGTAGCCATATGGACTCCAAATGCAGGCTTCAGGAGGGAGCCTGAGAACAGCCACACAGCAAATGATTGTATCCTGGAATGGTACTAAGCTACTTGTCAGGGACTGGGATCACTTAGCACCATCTGCGAGCTCCAAAGGACTAAGCTATAATATGGTACAGAACCTCTGGACATTGGCCCTATATCTGGCCTTGACTTTTCATGGTGATACAGACAAAGATGGGACACTGGGAACCCAGGAGAGACACACTTTTAATTTTGCATCCAATGTTACAAATAAACCTTGTCATCATACCCCATTCTCCCTTGTGGATCTACTGGAGAGCTTTTCTTGCAACACAACAAGAACCCCACTTCCACTGGCAACAATAGCAGGGGGGGGGGGAAGGAAAATAACAGTCTCAGAAGCATTACTGACAAATTATGTGAAACCTGAACTCCAAAGGAATTAACAGAAGTAAGACTGTCTTACTGAAATGACATCATAAAGTGTAATTATGGTAGCAGATAGGTCTACACTTGTCATCATGTCCATAAGCTGTGCAATCACCTACCATCATCTTCAACAGCATTAAAATAGCTTGATACCTTAGTCACTACACAGCTAGTCTGGATCAGTTTAAATCTGTTTGTGCTCTATCTTTCCACAGATTAAAAAAAATTTTTTTTGAATTTTGAGTCAGTGAGGGGATGAAGAAGTTTCCACTATCAGGATAGATCTTCCCAAACTCACTTCTTCACCTTTTGTGGCAGGATAGTTGTTATACTACATTAAAATGTCTGTTTATAAAATTTTATAGTCCATGGAGATCCATCACCAATCTAAATAATCCTTTTTATTCAACAGTATCTAGAATTAACAATATGATCTCCTAATGTTTATTGCTAAAACTATCTCAATAATGACTCAGCAGATTCTGCTACCATTTCTCCATAAAATGTCTTAATTATAGTAGGATACTCTCTGCATTCTGTAGCTATGTGTCCACAGCTTCCAACTATCTATATAGGTTTTTGGAGTTTCAATTCATTTTGAACAGTTTCAATCGAGTTACTTTGTGAGTTAATGTAAAATCTTCCTCAGTAGTCAATAGTTAAGGAAAATTCCAGAGAGAATATTTTTCTGGAACTATTAAAGCCTTTTTTTAGAAGCCTATTTTTCTTTTACCAGAACTTTAACAAATATTAGAGAATAGAATTTTTTCTTTACTATTTATCTTGTATTTAATCATCTCTGCCAGGTCCAGTTCTATTTCTTCCAAATTCTCTTTCTAAGATTTATTATCCATAATCTGCACCAGGTCATTAACATCTTATATAGGGAATGAGTAAGCAGTCATTCTGCTATCATGTCCTTATTATGTTTCTTCTTTTTTTTTTTTTGCAGAAAGTAATTAAGCCATTACGCTTGATGGATCTGAACTATGGTCTGAATGTTTCCTCCTAAAAATCATATGCTGAAACCAACCCCTGCCCCACGTGATGGTATTAGGAGGTTGGGACTTTGGGGGTTGATTAGGTCATGAGGGCTGATCACTATTAAATGGGATTAGTGCCCCCTTTCACCATACCATGTGAGGAACTACACCATCTATGGACCAGAAAGTGGGACCTTAAGAGCCTTCACTCTGAATTTGTCAGTGTCATTGTCTTAGACTTTCCAGCCTTTAGAACTGTGCGAAATAATATTTATTGTTTATATGCCATCCAGTTCATGGTATTCTGTTACAGCAACCAAAAGGGATTAAAACAGTCGAAAGTAAATGTTCTTAAAATCAATGTAAAACAAGCAAAATACATAATAATTAGAATTCTGTAACTTTGCTTGAAATGGGGATAATTTATTAGTTAAATAATATAATATTATTTTCTTAATTTGAGAATATAGATTTTTTAAATTTAAATGAGAGGACATAATAAAATATAAAATTACTATCCAAATAAATTATCAAATTATTTTAAAAAGATCTACATATCTTATGCCTATTATTAAACATATAAACAAAATAGAAAAACTTAAAAAAATTAAAATGTAACATTTTTCTTGTGTCTAGATATAATTTTAATTTAAAAAATAATGAGAAAAGAAAAATTGTTAAATGTTTATTTACCAAATACATTATTATTAAAACTGCTACCTTATGAAAACATTTAGTATGTGTCAAGTATTTTGTTAAGATTGCTATTTCTCCATCTTTATCTCCTGTATATCTATCTCCCTGTCTCTCTCTAAATGTTTATGTATATTTAATTTAATATGTTCTTTATTAGTCATTAAATAAATATTTGAAGACATAATCTTCCAAAAGTGAAAGATCTTGCTTTTAGTCATAGCCAGTAAGTGACAGAACAAAGAGTCGAAACAAAATCTTACTCCAAAGCAAACCTGTCAATTCTTTCTCTTCAGCCCACTAACAGGAAATTAGACAGAATCAAATTTATGTTAAGTTTCAAAAAATTTGGAAGTAACATTTTTATTTATTATTCTTTGGATGGCTTTAAATAGAACTGAATTAATATTAAGGATAGAATTAAATATTTAGAAGAATTCCCTGATGGTGCCAGGGACAAGGTAAGCCGGTATGTCTTTGTCAAATGGTTTTTAAGAAATTATTCAATTTTTGTTCTAGATATATTACTCAAACTTTTTATTTATATTATAACTTTATTTCCATTATATTTGGTAAATTTTATACCTTGAGGAGTATTCCCATTCATCAGAATTGTCAGGTTTTTTAGTATAAAGCTGAATTCTACAAGATCAGTTGTGATGTCCTTATAGACTACAAAAACAACCATGTTTTATATTTTGAAAAATTATTATATTATTCAAATAGAAATTTGAAATTGAATGAATGTTTAAATTATGTAAAAATTACTAGCATTTTAAAGTAGCTAAAATGGTAAGAATTGTCTCTTCATCATATTACCTAAGTTTTAAATATTAAGAAAATTGCCAATTATAAAAAGTATATTTACAAGTAAACAATAGCATTTTTTAATTTACAAGCAGCAACTTTACTTGGGATAAAAATAAATTTAAACAATAACTTAGGATGTAAAGTAATTAGAACCATCATATACTATTTGTAAGAAAATAAAATGGTGTCTAGCCTTCTGGAAAACAGTTTGCTATGAAGTTAAATATACACTTGCTAAATGAGCCAGCAATTGTATTTCTGGTTATTTACTCCATGAAAGTAAAAACTTAGGTATACATAAAAATATATACATAATCACATATGAGCACTATTCATAATTGACAAAACTGGGTCTAACTCAAATGTTTTCAATGGCTGAAAATATAAACAAATTGTGATAATCCAAGCAATAGTATATTACTCATTGATAGCAAGAAATAAACTATTTACATGTGCAAAAATTGGTGTAAGTCTCAAAAAATTATATTGAATAAAATGGAACAGGAAAATGGCTGCAGACTTTCTGTTCCTTATATGCTGCTACTAAAAAGAAAAAAAAATGTATGTAGAAGTATATAATGTTAGACATCAGTGATAGCTAAGGGTTAAGTTTGAAGACAGAGTATCATTTAAAAGAAATAGCACGAGAAATTTTGTTGGGGTAACGGAACCGTTCAATATCTGATTATGGTCACACTTAAAATAATGTATGTGTCTTGCTTTTTTACACTAAGAGAAAAAAAGCAAACTTATTGTCTAATAATTTTAAAACAATTATAATTTTAAATATAGTACTTTAAAAATAATAAGAAAAAATAAAAATGAGAAATTTTGTAATGTTTCTCCTCTTTACAGAGTATATTTCCCCTATACATTTTTTGGTAGACAGATAAATATCACATTTCACCATTTAATTAGAAAGTAATATATACTTAATTTTTTGTTTATTATGGTAAAAATGAGATATAGTTTACAAATAAAATTGTAAGACATTAAAATTGTACAACATGATAACTTAATATATACTTGCACTGTGAAAGAATTCCTCTCAAGTTACTGGTAATTAATGCATCTATTACCTAACATATTTACCTTTTGTTTTTTTCCAGGTGAGTACAATTAAGTTTTAGTCTTCGAAAATTTCAATTACACGATACAGTATTATTAACTATAGTCACCAGGCTATATATTTTATCCTCAGATTTAAAAAAAATTTTTTTTTGTTTTTGGGTTTTCAATTACACTTGTCCCATTTTTCCCCCATTTCTCTCCCCCACGCAGCCCAGCCCCTCTCTCGCAATCATATCCATCCCCGTTGTCCATGTCCATGAGTCATTTATACAGGTTCTTTGACTAAACCCTTCCCTTACTTATCCCCCTTCTCTCCCTCCCCCCTCCCCCCTATTGACTGATATTCTGCTCTTTGTTCTATTTAGTTCTTTTGTTTGTGTTGTTCTTTAGTTTCCTGTATTAGGTGATATCATATGGTATTTTTCTTTCTTTGCCTGGCTTATTTCACTAAGCATAATTCTCTCTAGTTCCATCCATGTTGTTGCAAATGGCAGGAGTTCCTTCTTTCTTTCTGCTACATAGTATTCCATTGTGTAAATGTACCACAGTTTTTTGATCCACTCATCTACAGATGGGCACTTAGGCTGTTTCCAGCACTTAGCTATTGCAAACAGTGCTGCAATGAACATAGGGGTGCATAAGTTATTCTTAATTGGTGTTTCAAGATTCTTCGGGTATAATCCTAGCAGTGGAATCGCTGTTTCAAAAGGCAGTTCCATTTTTAGTTTTTTGAGGTAATTCCATACTGTTTTCCATAGTGGCTGTACCAGTCTGCATTCCCACCAGCAGTGCAATAGGGTTCCCATTTCTCCACATCCTCTCCAGCACTTGTTGTTTGTTGATTTGTTGATGATGGCCATTCTGACTGGTGTAAAATGGTACTCATTGTGGTTTTTATTTGCAGCTCCCTGATGGCCAATGATGTTGAGCATTTTTTCATGTGTCCATGGACCTTCTGTATGTCCTCTTCGGAGAAGTGTTTGTTCAGGTCCTTTGCCTATTTTTTAATTGGGTTGTTTGTTTTCTTGATGTTGAGTCGTATAAGCTCTTTATATATTTTGAAAATCAGTCCCCTGTCTGTGATGTCATTAGCAAATATGTTTTCCCATATGGTTGGTTTCCTTTTCATCTTGCTGATGTTTTCTTTTGCTGAGCAGAAATTCTTTAGTTTGATGTAATCCCATTTATTTATTTTTTCCTTTATTTCTCTTGCTTTAGGAGATGTATCTGTGAAGAAATTGTTACGTAAGATATCTGAAATTTTCTTGCCTACGTTTTCCTCTAGGACTTTCATGGTGTCATGGCTTACATTTAAGTCTTTGATCCATCTTGAGTTTATTCTTGTGTGTGGTGTAAGTTGGTGGTCTAGTTTCATTTTTTTGCAAGTCCCCATCCAGTTCTCCCAGCACCATTTGTTGAAGAGGCTCTTCTCACTCCATTTTATGTTCCTTCCTCCTTTATCAAAGATTAGTTGACCATAGAGGCCTGGGTTTATTTCTGGACTCTCTATTCTGTTCCACTGATCTATATGTCTGTTCTTATGCCAGTACCATACTGTTTCGATCACAGTGGCTTTGTAGTATTGTTTGATATCTGGTGTTGTGATTCCTCCTGCTGTGTTCTTCTGTCTCAAGATTGCTTTTGCTATTCGCGGTCTTTTTTGGTTCCATATGAATTTATGGAGTATTTGTTCCAGGTCTGTGAAATATGTCATTGGTATTTTAATAGGGATTGCATTGAATCTCTAAATTGCTTTGGGTAGTATGGCCATTTTGATGATGTTGATTCTTTCCAGCCAAGAACATGATATTTGCTTCCATTTATTTGTATCTTCCTTAATTTCTTTCTTCAGTGTTATGTAATTTTCAGAGTACAGGTCTTTTATCTGTTTGGTTAAGTTTACTCCTAGGTACTTTATTTTTCTTGTTGCTATAGTAAATGGTATTTTCTTTTTTGTCTCTGTCTCTAATATTTTATTGTTGGTGTACAGAAATGCCTTAGATTTCTGTATATTTATTTTGTACCCTCTTATTTTGCCAAATTCACTTATTATATCGAGTAGTCTTTTAGTGGAGTTTATAGGGTTTTCTAGGTATACTATCATGTCGTCTGAAAATAGTGGCAGTTTTACTTCCTTTTTCCAAATTTGAATGCCTTTTATTAATTTTTCTTGTCTGATTGCTGTGGCTAAGACTTCCAACACTATGTCAAATAGGAGTGGAAAGGGTGGACAACCTTGTCTAGTTACTGAATTCAGGGGGAATGCTTTTAGTTTTTATCCATTGAGTATGATGTTGGCCTCAGGCTTCTCATATATAGCCTTAATTATGTTAAGGGATGCTCCCTCTATTCCCATTTTGCTGAATGTTTTCATCATAAATGGGTGTTGTACTTTATCAAATGCTCTTTCTGCATCTATTGATATGATCAAGTGATTTTTGTCTTTCATTTTGTTTAGGTGACATATTATATTTATTGATTTGCGAATATTAAATCATCCTTGCATCCCTGGGATGAATCCCACTTGATCGTGGTGTATGATCTTTTTGATGTATTTCTGGATCCTGTTTGCCAATATTTTATTGAGGATTTTAGCATCTATGTTCATCAGTGATATTGGCCTGTAGTTTTCTTTCTTTGTTGTGTCTTGACCTGGTTTGGAGATTAGGATAATACTGGCTTCATAGAAAGTGTTTGGGATTTTCCCCTCTTCTTGGATTTTTCAGAACAGTTTGAGGAGGATAGGAGTTAGTTCTTCCCTAAATGTTTTGTAAAATTCGGCTGTGAAGCCATCCGGTTTGGGGATTTTGTGTGCAGGGAGATTTTCGATTACTGTTTCAATTTCCTTCTTTGTTATTGGTCTGTTGGGACTTTCCTCTTCTTCTTGACTCAGTTTTGGAAGGTTGTATGTTTCTAGAAATTTGTCCATTTCTTCTAGATTGTCAAATTTCTTTCCATACAGTTGTCTGTAGTAATTTCTAACTATCATTTGTATTTCTGTGGTATCAGTTGTGATTTCTCCTCTTTCAATTCTGATTTTGTTTATTTGTGTCTTCTCTCTTTTTTTCTTGATTAGACTGGCTAGAGGCTTGTCGATTTTGTTAATGTTTTCGAAGAACCAGCTCTTAGTTTTGTTGATCTTTTGGATTGTTTGTTTAGTCTCTATGTCATTTAGTTCTACTCTGATCTTAATGATTTCGTTCCTTCTTCTTGCCCTAGGCTTTGTTTGTTGTTGTTGTTCTAGTTCTTGTAGCATTATGGTTAGGTTTTTTATTTGAGATTCTTCTAGTCTTTTCATATATGCCTGCACTGCTATGAACTTCCCTCTCAGGACTGCTTTTGCTGTGTCCCACAGGTTTTGGGCTGTTATGTGCTCATTATCATTAGTTTCTAGAAATTTCTTGATTTCTTCTTTGATGTCATTGTTAACTCATTCATTATTTAATAGCATGTTATTCAATCTCCATGAGTTTGTGTGTCTTTGATTTTTTTCTCTGATGTTGATTTCTACTTTCAAGGCATTGTGATCTGAAAAGATGCTTGATATGATTTCAATTTTCTTGAATTTGTTGAGGCTTGTTTTGTGTCCTATCATGTGGTCTATCTTTGAAAATGTCTCATGTGCATTTGAAAAGAATGTATATTTTGCTTCTTTGGGGTGGAAAGTTCTATATATATCAGTTAGGTCCATGTGGTTTAGTGTGTTGTTCAATGCCTGTATATCCTTTTTGTTTCTTTGTTTTGATGATCTGTCTATTGTTGATAATAGAGTGTTGAAGTCCCCTACTATGAGTGTGTTGTTGTTGATATCCTTCTTGTGGTCTTCTTGTATTTGCTTTATGTATTTGGGTGCTCCTATGTTGGGTGCATATATGTTTGTCAATGTTATTTCTTCTTGATGGATTGTTCCTTTAAGTATTATGAAATGTCCTTCTTTGTCTCTTTTTATTGCTCTTGCTTTGAAATCCGTTTTGTCTGATATGAGGACTGCTACCCCAGCTTTTTTTGCTGTCCGTTTGCTTGGAATATTTTTTTATATCCCTTTACTTTCAGTCTGCGTAAATCTTTTTTTTTTGAGGTGTGTTTCTTGTAGACAGCAAATATGTGGGTCTTGTTTTCTTATCCATTCCGTTATCCTATGTCTTTTAATTGGAGCATTTAATCCATTTACATTTAAGGTTATTATTGATGTCTATTTATTCATTTCCTTTTGTACCTCTGTACCTCTCCTTTTTTTTTTTTTTTTTCTTTTTTCTTCTTTTTTCTTAGAACACTCCCTTTAGCATCTCTTGCAATGCTGGTTTGGTGGAGATGTATTCTTTTAGTCTTCCTTTGTCTGAGAAACTCCTTATTTCACCTTCTATTTTGAATGAGAGCCTTGCTGGGTAGAGTATTCTTGGTTGTAGGCCTTTGTTTTTCATTGCTTGAAATATTTTTGACCATTCCCTTCTGGCTTAATGTTTCTGTTGAGAAATCAGTTGATAGCCTTATTGGAGCTCCCTTGTATGTTATTTGCTGCTTTTCTCTTGCTGCTTTTAGGATTCTCTCTTTGTCTTGGAATGTTGCTATTTTAATTATGATGTGCCTTGGAGTGGGCTTTTGGGGGTTCTTCTTCATTGGAACTCTCTGTGCTTCCTGAACTTGTATAACTTTTTCTCTCATCAGGTTCGGAAAATTTTCTGTCACTATTTCTCCTATCAGTTTTTCAATTCCATGCTCCTTTTCTTCTCCCTGTCTAAATCCGATGATCCCGATGATCCTGATATTATTTCTTTTCATGCTATTCTGTAATTCCCTTACATCTTGTTCATATTTTTTCAATCCTTTTTCATTTTGCTGTATTGTCTGAGAGTTTTTCTCTACATTATCTTCTAACTCACTAATCCGATCGTCTGTTTCATTTAGTCTCTTTTGACTGATTCTACTGTGTTTTTCAGTTCAGAGATTGAATTCTTCAATTCTTCCTGGTTCTTGTTAATAGTTTGTATGTCTTTTTTTATGCTGGCATAGTTCTCTGCAAGTTCCCTCTAATTTTCTTGGAGCTGCTGGTAACTTCCTTGGAGGTTGTCATAGTTGTTTTTAAGGATGTTGACTATATTGAGCTTCTTTACCACCATTGTTTTGAATTCCATATCTGACATTTGGACTATGTCTATTTCATCTACCTCTCTTTCTGAGGATTCCTCTTTTCTTTTCATTGAGGGGTTATTTTTGCATCTTTCCATGTTGGATTCTTCTTGTTTTTTTTTATTTATTTATTTATTTATTTATTTATTTATTTATCTATTTGTCTATGTTTGGGGGGATGGTCTGCTTTGACTTCCCACCTTTGTGGTGTGAGATTCTTTATGGGAGATCTGGGGCTTTCAGTGGTGCAGTCTCTTTGATCTCCTGAGCCTGATGTTCTTGGGTTACCCTTTACGTCGTTTGTTTATGCTGTCTGGTTATATTTCAGATATTCTTTGGTAGGATCTTCCTTCTGGCTAGTTGACTGAGAGTCACTCTACCCACTTTGTCTTGAGCTTCAGTTCAGCCTTGGTGTGTCGTCTTCTTTTTCTGCGTCCGCAGCTGGTGTAATGTGGCGGTTCAGAGGTTCTTGTTCCTTGCAGCAATGGTGTGCACCCGCCGTCGCCGGCACGGCGTGCTCCCTTGCTGCCCGCTGGAGCCAGCTGAGGTGTCCTTGAGCATGTGCCCCTGCTCACGCAGTGGGGCCCGAGAGCTTGCCCCGTGATTGGCGCCTATTGTAGCCAGGCTGAGGTGTTTTCACGCTCACGAGACCATGCCCTTAGTTCTGCTGAGCCGAGCTCTGGGAGTTGGTCTCTCTCCTCTTAGGGCGGGGCCCCAGACACTTGTGCACAATGTAAGTGAGCATCTGTGAGTCACAGCTGCCCGCTGTTCTGGAGCCGTAGCTGCCTGCCTTCCCTCACCCATCTGGATGGGCATGAGCAGAGCCTGAGCTAGTGGTCTGCTTTCTGGCCTGGGGCCTTGCATCCATTGGAGCTGGCTAGGGGTGTCTGCGCACGGTCTTCTGCATGTTCAGTGGGCCCTCCCTGTGCCCGTTGGGGCACTGATCTTATGTCTGTTGGGGAGTGTCCGAGGGGCACCTGGACTCATGGCCCTGCACACCTGGGCCAGTGAATGAGGGCACTTCCCTATGCGCGCCCCCGCGACCCAAAGGGAGGGTTGGGGAGTGGATGAACGCGCCTCTGTGCCTGCACTCCTCAAGAATGGACTACCACCCCCAGACTTTCCTCCCCTCTCCGCCGTCCACTAGAGAAAAATATAAAGGAGAATTATGTTCTCACTTGCCTGGCAGCACGCTGTCTCCTGTCCTTCAGTGCCAATGCCACTTGGTCAAGTCAAGTCCCGTCTCTGCCAGTGGGCAGAAATCCGCTCTCCTCTCGACTCCGTTCTGGGGTAGCCTGTGGTCGCCAAAAATCCTTTGTGTACTTCCAGCCTCAGCTCGGGCAGCCACCCCAGTCAGGAATCCCGTTTCGTCCCCTTTTCCTCCGCTATCCTCATTAAACAGGTTGTTCCCAGATGGATTTTCTCTAATCCAGCAGTGCCTTGGCTCAACTCCTGCCAGTGTCCAGCTGCTCACTGAGGTGTTCTGTCTGCAATTAGCCCAAACTGTAGACGGGTCTCGGGAGCCTGAAAGCGCAGCCTCCCCTCACTCCTCTGCCATCTTCCCTCTGCCTATCCTCAGATTTTATTTATCTTACAACTGAAAGTTTGTATCATGAGCTAATATCTCCCTATTTCACTGATTCCACAGACCCTTGCAATTACTTTTCTATTGTTTTTATAAGTTTGATTTTATTTAATTCTACATATAAGTTATATATATTTGTCTTTGTCTGGTTTATCTCACTTAGAATATTGTATTCATGTTCATTCATGTTGTCACAAATGATAGGAACATTCCATTGTATATACACCACACTTTCTTTATCCATTTATTCATCTACACACATTTAGATTTTTTTTTCTACACCTTGGCTACTATGAACAAAGCTGCAATAAACTTGAGAGTGCAGATATCTCTTTGAAGTAATGGTTTCCTTTCCTTTGTATATATGCCCAGAAGTTGGATTGCTGGATCATATGGTCGTTCCACATTTATTTTCTTGATGAACCTCCATACTGTCATTTGTAGTGGCTATACATGTTTACATTCCCACCAACAATGCAAAGGTTCTCTTTTCTCCACATTCTCACCAGCAATTGTTAGCTCTTATCTTTTTTATAATAAACATCCTAACTGCAAGGTTATATCTCAAAGCTATGTAATCAAAACCGTATGGCATTGACATAAAAAGAAACACATAGCTAAATGAAATAGAATACAGAGCCCAGAAATAAACTCATGCATATATGAATAATTATTGCACTTCAGAAAAGCCAATAATATTCAATGAGGAAAGGGTAGTCTCATCAAAAAATGGTATTGGGAAAACCAGACAACCACATTCAAAGAATGAAGCTGGACCCTGTCTTACAGCATACACAGAGATAAACTCAAAATATGGTTAAGACTTGAACAAAACATCTGAAACCATAAAATTCCTAGAAGAAAACATAAGAGGTAAGTTCCTTGACATATGTCTTGACAATAATATTTTGAAGTTGACACTAAAATCAAAGACAACTAAATCAAAAATAAACAATTGAGATTACCTCAAACTAAACAGCTTTTGCACAACAAAGTTAATCATCAACAAAATAAAAAGGCAACTGGTAAAATGGTAGAATATATTCCAAAATCACACATCCAATGACAAGTTAATATTCAGAATACATAAACAACTCATGTAACCCAATAGCAAAGAAACAAATAACCTAATTGAAAAAATGGCCCAAAGTCCGGAATAGACATTCTTCCAAAGAAAATATACAATGGGTCAATAGGTATAGAAAAAGGTGCTGAATATCACTAATCATCAGAGCAATGCAAATAAAATACATTTATTTTATTTGAATATTTTAACATTATTAAAATATGAGCAGCAAAGATATTCAGAGTCAAATAATAGTAAAAATATATAACAAAATAAACCAATTAAAAACAATAAATAATAAGATCAAAACATACAAAATATGTATTTAAATACAAACAACATAGGCATAAAAATTATTCAATATGTTGTTGCTTTAAAATTTTTTCTTTATTCTTTGTTATTATATCTTATTCATAGTAGAGTTTAATAAAACCCTTAACTTACTCAAAGCCATCAGAAAAATGTTTATGTAGCTAAAATTGTATTCTCTTAACAACAAATTAAAACAATATTTGCACCCAGTCAATAACAAGTTAGTATATAAAACAGAAACATATATCAATAATTTTTATTGTATTAAGAAACACCCCAGACATTGTATGACAATATGTCATTCTGGAGATCAGGTAGAGATTTTCACTCAGCGAAGTCTGAACATTGCATTTCTTTAGGTCTAAAGCTATATTGATGATAGGCTTAAGATATAAATGGTTAATGGGACAATATATGCCTGCATACAAGGGAGAACCCCTCAAAAAACAAAATTATCTTCTACAGGGTGGGGCTCTTGTAATACAGGTTTTCCCCCTGTTAGGTCGAGTTTTGTGCAATTACTAAGTGATGGACATCATTGTTATAATCATTATCACATTATTATTGTTGTTTTGATCATTATTATCATATGTGGTATAATGTTTTGTATTATAAATGTTGTATATCCTGTTTTATAATTTCCTTTAACATTATCAATTAATGGAATTACTCCCAGGTTAAGACTTTTTCTATAGCTGGTTTACCCTTTCAAATACATAAGTGTAAAGAAGCTGGTAGATTACTTATTCGTAGAAGTTATTCTTTTCTCAATATGCAAGATAATGTCTAACTCCGTTTTCCTATCTTACTTTAAACTATACGCTTCTCACTGATACTGCTTTAGATTTAAAAGTGAAATGCAAGTACATAATTTTCTAACATATTGCACTGAGCTCCTTTCACTGATAACAGCCCCTCCCTGCAACCACTTACTACTAAGACACATTTCAATGTCAGCATTTTCATCTTCCTGCCCAGGGATAATTAACCCAGTGAATATACAATATACTTTGAAAAAAATGAACAAAAAGCCAAAAATCTAAATAAAGACATAAAACAATCTGTCAAGCTTTTCTTTATGAAATTTTATCCATGCTTTCTGTATGTATGCAAACTCTATCCTAACTGCCCAAGCTGTTAAAGTTTTTAAAATATAATCTTATAGGTGGGTGTAACATAAAAATAGGTATGCTGAAGAAAAAATTTTAAAGAACACTTGTAAAAAAAAAAAAGGATGAGACCTATTTTATTCAGACTATTGTAGTAAGGGTGCAAAACTTCCATATAGATCAGAGCTCAAAACTAAAACAAAAGGAAGGTTTTTCAAGTGTCTGAGTCAACCAGTGGAAAAATACCAAAGAACATCAGAGGGAAAGTTGGTTAATTTGATTAGACCATCTGTGTTTGCTAAATGAGACATCAAAATTAGCCTCCTATCTTCCCATGGAAACTGGGCAATAGGGGCTTTATCTTTTTCTTTCTTGTTTCCTTCCTTTCTTTTTCTTTCAATTTTTATTTATTTATTGTTTTTGTATTACAGTTATCCCACTTTTAACGCCATTGCTTCCACCCCCACTCAGCCCACCCCTTCTCCCACAGTCAATCCCCACCTCGTTGTATATGTCCATGGGTTATTTATACTAGTTCTTTTACTAAACCCTTCCCCTGCTTACCCCCTTTCTCTCCCTCCCCTTTTCCCCTTGATAACTGTTAATCTGTTCCTTGTTTACATGCCTCCAGATCAATTTTGCTCATCTGTTTGTGTTGTTCATTAGATTCCTATATTAAGTAATATCATATGGTATTTTTTGTTCATTGCCTAAGCATAATTCTTTCCAGTTCCATTCATGTTATTGTAAATGGCAGGAGTTCCTTTTTTCTTTCTGCTACATAGTATTCCATTGTGTAAATGTACCACAGGTTTTTGAACCACTCATCTACAGATGGGCACTTAGGCTGTTTCCAACACTTGGCTATTGTAAATAGCGCTACTATAAACATAGGAGTGCATAAGTCCATTTGAATTGGGGTTTCAGGATTCTTGCTTTCTTGATGATTACATTTCAAAGGAATGCCTCACACACAGGTCCTTGAGTAAGATATTCCTGGGCTGTAAAACTGGCAAGTAGCTGGGAGATTTACATCTCAAGGGACAGAAAAGAGATTTTTCCATTGCAAATTTTCTAAATATATGTTATAACAAAGGAAGGTCAGGGGCCTGCAGTCAGAAAGAAACTTGTCTGCATTTTAGTCAAGTCGAGGGGAACATTAAAGCCATCTTGGTCAGCATCTTGTGACAAAGGATAAGTCGACACCAGGAAAAATCTGTGCCAGCAACATCACATATAACAACATATGAATTAGCCTCTGGGCTCCCTGAGGTTGGTTATAGGAGTTGAAATGGTACTGCATCCAAGCTGACCACCTGCTCAGCACTTTGTGAAAATAATCATGATAAAAATAATAATTTGAGTATGGGATAGAAACTATAAGAGGAAAACTTAACATTCCTGATAATCTTCAATATTGTAGCTTTTCATTAAATATAGATTTGACAAAATATAAACATTGTACTCCATTTATACCCTGCCACTGCAAAGAGGGGTCATATCAGTTAGACTCCATCTTTCAAAATTCATTTATAATTTATCTGATGCACTTCTTCATCAAGAGCCATTCTTTTGATGAAACTTTATCTTGTATCTGTAACAACATAAACTTTATATATTATATATGTGTGCATGTATATACACAAACATATACATGATATATAATTTTAATGGAAAATATAGTGTTATCTTCAATGAGAATTAACTTTACTGTTTGTCTCAAAATTTAAAACATTACATAGAAAATAAATTTGATTAAACCTGAATCATTTTCTTTCTTGAAATCCCATAAAGGAATGTTGATGTACACATCTTTTCTATAAAACAAGATTGACTGAAGTTTGCTTATCACAATTTATTAGGTGGTTTTCTCTGAGGAATATGAACTTTTTATCTACTTGACTATTAAAAATAAAATATACAAAAAATAAACAATAATCCAAGCCAATATAGGAATTTGAGAATAATATTTTGCTCTCTCTGAACATTTACTTGGTTCAAAAAACGAAATGGTCAATTAAAAGACAGACAAGCTAGAGAAGTATAGAAACTCTCTTCTAAGGACTTAAAGCATCTTTAAAAAAAAGGTCTCTAAAAAAAGAGAAAGAGAGAAAAACATTATAGGAAATAAAGCCTTGCAACTCACAAATGCTAAATTGGAGGATATGACTTAGTGTAAGAGCTTAATGGACCTGCTGAGTCCATGATTAGTCAAATGTAGTCACCCAATCACAGGCAACAGTACACTCTGGTATCTTTCCTGTGAGCTGTCTAATAGCATGGAGGATCAGAGGAAACCTGGGTCTCTTCCAAGTGGGAAAAAAAAAATTATGAAGCTGAGCTAAGCACATCCAGTATAATTTATTAGTTAGGTTAAGTCCCTCATCTTTTTCTGAAGCAAAGGTGTATATGGACAGAGAGAGGTCAGACAGTTGACTGAGTTTCTCCACCTGGAAGGAAAAAAATGAGAGTGAGTGTGAAGCATTTTTCTATAATATCCCTAGTCATAGCGCTACAATTTTGTAATTTCCCATCTGTCCTCTTAAATTGTAAACTCTCTTAAAAACAAAAAGAAAAGGTCTCTGAAGTAATCACCTGTGATTGGTTTCAGATTTTAATGCATGAAGAGTGAGAGGATTTCTTATCATTTCCCACAAACTTTAACCAAATGCTTCATGATATTTAGTAATGATCTCTTATGATAGCTGTACCTGCTTTTGAATTCAATAAATTATATTTCAAACCTAAACAAAGTACATGTTCTTTGCAGGGCACACATCTGTTGTATGCCAGATGTCCCAATGCTATAGACATTTTCTTCATTGTTTACAGACATTTTCTTTCCTGAAAAACTATTTAGCTTATATATTTTACTCTTAATTCATTAAAATAGTGCTTGTGTTTTGAAACAAATTGAGATCAACTTCTTGACTAACAAAGATAATTGTTACTTAACTATAAAAACTGTTATCCACATGATAATTTTATTTTAAAAGTAGTGTGTTAAAGATGCATAGATTTTTTGTTTTGAATCACCCAATCATCCATTATATATATATAATTTCTATACATAAGTTAGAACTGTATATATAATTTATATTTTATAATATTCACCACCCTGTCATTTGTGGTCAAGAAACAAAAAGTAAAATGATAGAATTATGGCATTTTCTAAGACTAAATTTTAATAAGAAACAATAAAATTTTATCATATATCTTATTTTATTGTGGCCTGTGAATAATGAGTGACTCTATTATATTATTTTTGCTTCAACTAATAATAGGCAAGTTAAAAACTATGATATAAAAACAAAGATATGATTGGAGATCTTAAACCCCAAGACTACAATGTTCCGTTCAAGTCAATCACTCATGAGCTGTCGTAATTATATCCTTAGAGAAGTTTATCTCCCTACGCTCTGCTTCCTACTCCCTATCTTAGTGATAGAAACAGGTAATGTGGAGGATTTTTGATTCTCTGGCCTAAAGGCAACGATATGAAATAATGTTCATGCTTTATTTGTATTTATTATTATTTTTTCAGCTCTAGTAGTTTCTCTTTCTTTGGCTTTCAACTTAATGAAGCCTGACCATTGAGTTTATAATGAACCAAATTAAGTAGGCAAGTATTTAGGTACTGATTAATTAAATCTGCCACTTTAAACATTTTCATTTCCTCCGAGCCATAGATTTAGGTGACTGTCACCTTGTAAATGTTATTTTCATGTTTATTATATAAAGCTGAACATGGCCATGTTTATTATATAAAGATACACAAAATTGTCTCCTTGATGAAATAAATCAGAGGCTTCCTTCCTGTCTTCCTTCTTCCTTCCATCTTTCTTCATTCCTTTCCTTCTTTCATTTTTTTCTTTTGTTTTTATTAATTCCTTTACTTCTTCAACAAGATCACAGGACCCTTGGGCTTCTGCTTTAATTCAAAATACTGTAAGATAAAGATAGAAAGCACTTACTTGCAGCATTTCTTTCACTTTTAATTATATTTGACTTGCTATTTGTGTCTATAGTTTTTGCAATAAAATACTGCTTTTGTTAAAAAAGTATGTTCAATTTTTATGAATTATATAAAAATAATTTTAGAGGTTCCAGTCAAGATGTCAGCATAAGTAAATGCATACTCAAATCCTCCCACAACCACATCAAAATTACAACTACAGAACAACCATCATTCAAAACCGCCTGAAATCTAACAGTACAAAAGCCGTACAAATAAGGAACTAAAGAAGCAGCTACATTGAGACTGGTGGGGGAGATGCAGAATGGGCCGGTCCTACACCCATGTGGCAGATAAAAATGGATGGGGCACATCTTGGCTGTGGAGGTCCTCCTTGAGGAACAAAATGTCCCAGCCCCACACAAGGCCCCCCAGCCCAGGATTCCAATGCCAACAAAGTCACCATAACCCACTCAGATTGTGTCTAAGTGAGATGAAGGGTGGGTGGAGTCCCAGGTGTTCCTTTCAAAGGGCCCACACAGGCTTACTTGGACTCACACACTCTGAGTTCCAGTGCAGAGTCAGCAGGGACATACAGGGAGTAATTGAGTTGTTTGGTATTGGGACAATACCAGAGGAACAGCTCTCTCCCAGACAGCAGTGCTTTTCTGGGCCCACACCTATAGAGCCCCACCCAACTTGAAGCATAGCCCAAGCCATTTTTAATGGCTTTCCATACAAACAATCTGTCTTGGCCCAAGCTTCATATTTTCCTAAAAATCCCTCAAACAAGCAGCATCTTGCTAAGTGGACCCAGGCCCAGCAGTTGAGGCAGGTGACCTTGTTTTGCAGAATGGTCTTTCCTGGGCAAACCCAAGCCCAGCAGTTGTAGTAGTTATTTGTAGATTGCTCTGTAACTCATGCAATGAGGCCCCAGGTAGAGTATAGGTGCTGGAAGACCTAGACCTACACTTACCAGGAGGCCCAGAGCCAGGGTACTTATTAGAAAGCTTCAAATCACATCAAAGCACCACCTAACCTCCTCCAAGAGAGACATACTCAAGAGGTGAACATAGCAGGCACCAAAGTTCCACTGAAGTAAGTCCTGCTCTTTGGAGTCAGCCCTGCACAGGTGAACTTCCTCTGTGCCCACAGTCAGTTTTTTCAGCCAATTTGTCTGGAGGTAAATCTCTCCCATTGAGTTGAGAACAGCATTCAAGGCTCCACTGCAACAGAAGAGTATACACAGCGTACGTGGTGTGCACCTGAACTGCTCAGCTTGGGTAATCAGGAAAGCCGCACCACTGGACCCTAGAGAACACCTACCACATAAGTCCACTCTACCAAGCTGGGAGATGTAGCAGCTCTACCTAATACATAGAAACAAATACAGGGACACTGCCAAAATGATGAGACAAAGAAACAGGTCCCAAAGGAAAGAATAAAACAAAACTCCCGAAGAACTAAATAAAATGGAGACAAGAATACATTACAATAAAGAATACATTGAAGTAAATGAACAGTAGAGTAGATGAAGCAGAGTATCAGATCAGAGATTTGGAAGATAAGGAAGCAGAAAACACCAAATTAGAACAGCAAAAAGAAAAAAGAATCCAAAAAACAAAAAATTAGGATAGTATAATGATCCTCTGGGACAACTTCAAGTATATCAACATTAGCACCTTGGGGGTATCAGAAGGAGAAAAGAGAAATCAAGGTATTAAAAACCTTTGTAAAGAAATAATAATGATAATGAAAAACTCCCCAATCTAGTAAAGAAAGTAGATATATAAGTTCAGGAAGCACAGACTCCCAAACAAGATGAATGCAAAGAAGTCCACACCAAGATGCATCATAACTAAAATGCCAAAGGTTAAAGACAGAGAATCTTAAAAGCAACCAAAGAAAAGAACTTCCAATAAGGCTGCAAGGTGATGTCTCAACAGAAACTTTGCAGGCCAGAAGGGATTGGCAAGAAATATTCAAAGTGATGAAAAGCAAGGATACATCCAAGATTCCTCTACCCAGCAAAGTTATCATTCACAAATAAGGACAAATAAAGATATCCCCAGACAAGGAAAACCTAATGGAGTTCATCACAAGAAATGTTAAAGGGTCTTCTGTAAGATGGGAGGGAAGTTGGCAGAATGAGGTGGGGAGGAGTAAAGGAAATAATAAGTACAAATTGGTAGTCACAGAATAGTCATGGGGATGTAGAATTTAGCATAGATAATACAGTATAGTCAATAATATTGCCTTAAGAATATATGGTGTTAGATGGGTACTAGATTTATCAGGGTAATCAATTAGTAAGCTATACAATGTCTAATGACTATGTTGTACACCTGAACATAAAATAATATTGTATGTCAATAAATTTAAAAAAATATTTAAAGAGAAAGAAAAATAACATCATATGTATCTTATTCGTTGTTCATTCATATTTTGTAAAGCCATTTATTTGTGGAAAAAGTATGTGATAAGCAGTGAGCAGAGCACTTTACATGAATTATCTCAATTAAAATCAATATACAGGTTAGAAACGAGGCTTAGGGATGTTATGTGATTTGTTCCGTCACCCAACCAGTAAAGAATAAAACCTTATAATAACCATTTCAAGACATTTGCCAAATGCTCTATTTTAACTTTTCTTTATTTAAAACATTTAAATAATATTATCAGGGTCCCCAGGTAATTTTTCACATATATTGTTTTAAACATTTATTTTCCTTTAAAAGTATAGTATGGGTACCTCATTAAGGTGAAGTAATATCTGTTATTTTATTTATTTATTTACTTACTTATTTTTCTAATCTTCACCAAAGGATATGTTTATATTAGTTGAAAGGAGAGAGAGAGACATCAATGTAAGACAGAAACATCAATAAGTTGCCTGTTGTTCATGCCTCAGTTGGGAATGGAACTCCCAACCTATGTAGATGCCCTGACCAGGAATCAGAACCACAACCTTTTAGTGCACAAGACAACACTCCAAACAACTGAGCCACCGGACTAGGGCAAATTTTTATTTTAATTTCAAGGGCTGTACCTAGAAAATTAGTGGGCATTGGGAATGCTGGGCCTTGGCTTCAAAAAAGTTTACAAGGCAACATCTTAAGACTAATCACATAAGAGAGATCAAACCTGAAGATACAGATTGTGTATAATTGAATTAGCAAGACTCTACATAACCTGTGATATTGGTATAAAAATAGTGTACTGGCAAGCGTAGGTAAAGATATACAATCCCAAAATAAGGCAAATGCAAAAAGCTTTTTTGAATAGAAGGAAATCCACAAGAATGAGATTCAAGTAAGTTGGAAATAGAGGTAAATAGAGGAGTTAAGTAATTTTGTTTTTGTTTTGATTTTTTCCCTAGAAATATTTAACTCATTTACTTATATCTTGAAACATTCCTGTAACAAAAAACATGCAATATTCTACCTGACCCTGTATATGCAAATGAATGTGTACTTATCCACATTATCTTTAGAAAGTACATATGAAACATAAAGCTATAATTTGTTTACATTAACAAATATTTTATTATCTCCTTCATTAAACTGCTATTCTTAGTTTTAAATGTAACTATACACATGATTTTTTCTTACTTACACTTTTCAATATAATGTGAAGTAATATGGACTTACAATTACATTTTTATGTATAGCAGCTACATCTCTTTAGATATTCTTTTCCAAAATATTTTAAATTTTTTCATGGATACACTGATTTAAATTAACACACTCCTCACATTTCTCCACCCCAGTTTAAATAAAGCTATTTATTCATATCCATTTCAATGTAGTAAAATATTAATTACATTTTCCAGAAGATATTTTTCTTTGTGTTTCTTTAAAAGTGTTCTGATAAGTGATTAATAAATTAAGGTGACTTTAAAATACAATTTAGAATGTACAACTAGAAAAAATAAAGTAATAAATATCCCAACAATATTGCTACAGCTAAATATTAATTTTTTCTATTAACATTTTTATTTTCAATATTTTACTAATATTTTTACTTCCATATTTTATATTTAGGAATTAATTTTATGACATTGATTTTAAAACTGTCAAAAGCATAACTAAGCTATTCCTGAAAAATAATCTTGTAAAATGTTTAATCACTTAATATAGGGTTACTTATGACAATAATATTAAAAACTAAAATTTTAGACTGATGTCTAACAATAAACAACAGTAATATAATAGTTATATAGGAAAGCTAATTTTGAAACATAAGGAAGTTAATTAGAAAGCTTTTGTACATAAACATATTTTTTTCCTAAATATTAACTGCAGTATACTTGAACCTAAACAATAATTTTGGAATATTTGACTGGCATTGAATATATTAAGTTCCTTTTATTGTAAGACTGACTTGCTGTTATTATTACCAAAAACAATTTTATTTCTTATTCACTTATGTACATTAAATTACCTCATAAAATTTCAGTTGAATACTATAATGTTATGTTACATGTCATGTTCTCAGTCTCAAAATAGTAAAATATTTTAATTCATAATACTATGCATAAATAATTGCATTGTTAACATCAGAACAGAAATGAAAATAAAAATTGATTTCAATTAATATTTAGATTATCTAAATTTATATTAATATAATCTAAAAGTAAAAGTTTAAGTGATTAGAAGACATGGAAATATAAATGTAACATTAAAGTAAACCAATAACTAGAATTTAAAAAAGCATTTTTCTTTTATATATGATTATAGCTAATTATAAGTTCAAAGCTTATTCTACACTTAATCATGTCATACTGTTGGAAATAGTGGCTGGAAAGTGCCCTATTAAGCCTAGAACAGAAAACATGCTCAGTAAATATTTAATAACCAATGGATATGAATGGATAAATATTATATTTCCATATTTTATAAAAAGAAAGAGTACTTAAAAGCCACTAAACATGACTTTGCTATAATAATATGACGAACTAAAATGAAAACTACATAATTCTATAAAATAGGCACATATTGCTCATATGTATTGAAAGACAGATGTTGAAGTATATTAATTATGAACATTCAAAAAATAGCATTTTAATTTACATATAAATCATTCAGAAAATATTTATTAGTCGCTTATCCTAGTTATAGGAATGATAAAAAGAAAACAAGAATAAGATGTTAATTATTCTCACAGTGTTTGTGAACTAGCAGAGGAGAATGAAATTAGGCTTGAAAAAAAGAGTGGGAGTAAATCTTGCTGCTCTAAAAAGGAACTATCCTCCCTTTTGAAGAAAGTCTGGAAGCCACAGAAAGAATAAAAACATCTAGAGAGTAGAATAAATTTGGTTTGGCTGTTGTGTAGAGATTGAAAAGGGACACAACAGATCATAAGAAGTGTCTAAGAGAGTAGGGTTTTAAGTTAAATAAAACCATCACCAAATATAATAGTAAACTTTAATACAAATGAAGTTTTATAAGAAGTTTATTTTTAATATTCTTTACAAATTAATTTAATATACATGTCCAATGCCAGGATAGCAATAGCTTTATCATTAATAGTTCTAATTTGCATATACATGAAGTTTTCTAAACTTCTTCATAAATTTCACTGAGTTAGGATAAAGTCTTAAAGGGAATAATAACATCTCCCCTTGCAATTAAATCTCTCCAATTAGTTGTGACACTTAAAGTCATGAAAAAAGAAGAAAAAAGAGAAAAGAAGAAGGAGGAGAGGGTGAGAGGGACAAGGAGGTGGGGAGGAGGAGAAAGCAGAATTTGAAGACCATAACAATGTTTTATCAGGGCAAGAGGTTTGATAACATGTTATTTTGATTGAATTTGGTATAAGTGAGTAGTTAGTTTTTGCTGTTGTGTAGCTGAGTCCTTAAGCCTTAGGCCAATGATATTTTGACCTCAGCTTAAATTGCAGTTTATGGAAACATCTTTCAGCATACGTCTGGGCCACTCATACTTAAACAGAAATGTTGGCTCATCATGCCTAAGGCAAGTGCAGGGCAACTCAGCATAAAACAGTTGTATGGAGAGCTTCATGGGAACTTCACATTAAGGCGCTGATTTTCTGGCAGGTGATAACAATGTCACTATTGGGGATTTTTTTTTTTTTTTTTTTTTAGTATATAGTTCATTTGGACATAACAGGGCAAAGGAATTAATTTTCTATTCTTACTGTTTTTCTATCCATAATTAAATTTTATTTATTTTTAAGTTTACTTTATTGCATTTTTTCATTACCATTTCACCCTTTTCCAACCCCCTCCCCACCACAATCATGGCATTTTGTCCATATCCATAAGTCCTTTTTACACTTTGCTCAATCCTACACTCCCTAACACCACTCCAGAGCTGTCAGCCTGCTCTCCATGAGTTTTTCTCTATTTTGCTTGTTAGTTCAGTTTGTTCATTAGATTCCACATATGAGTGAAATCATATAGTATTTGTCACTCTATGATTGGCTTATTTCTCTATTTCTTCTTTTAAAATGATTTTATTTATTTACTTTTGTTATTTTTAAAGATTTTATATATTTATTATTTTTTAAAGATTTAATTATTTATTTATTTTTTAGTTATTTTAATTGCTGTTCTGTTATAGTTGTCCCATTTTTCCCCCTTTGCCCTCCTCCATCCATCCCAACCCCACTCTCAGAGTCAATTCCCACACTGTTGCCCATGTCTATGGGTCATTAATACATGCTGTTTAGTCACTTCCCCTTCCTTCCAACATTATCCTCCTTCTCCCTCCCTTCTGGTCACTATCAGTCTGTTCTATACTTCCACACTTGTGGTTCATTAGTTTATTTTGTTTGTTAGATTCTGCTTGTAGGTGAGATCATATGGTATTTGCCATATTTCATTTACTGTAATACTCTCCAGTTGCATCCATGCTGTCACAAAAGGTAGGAGTTCCTTCTTTCTTTCTGCTGCATAGTATCCCATTGTGTAAATATACTGCAATTTTTTGATTGACTCATCTATCGATGGGCACCTACTCTGTTTCCAGCACTTGGATATTGTAAATAGCACTGCTATGAACATAGGGGTGCATAGGTTTTTTGAATTGATAATTCCAGATTCTTAGGGCATATTCCCATCAGTGAAATTGCTGGGTCAAATGGCAGTTCCATTTTTAGTTTTTTGAGGAAAGTCCATACTGTTTTCCACAGTAGCTGCACCAGTCAGCATTCCCACCAATAGTGCACTAGGGTTCCCTTTTCTCTGTATCCTCACCAGTACTTGTTTGTTGATTTGTCCATCCTGACCAGTGTGAGGTGACATCTCATGGTGGTTTTAATTTACATCTCTCTGATGGCTAGTGATGTTGAACATCTTTTCATATGTCTATGGGCCCTCTGTATATACTCCTTAGAGAAATGTCTATTCAGGTCCTTCCCCCATTTTTAAATTGAATTGTTTGCCTTCCTGGTGTTGAATTGTATGAGTTCTTTATATATTTTGGATATCAAACTGTTGTTTCAGGTATCATTGGCCAATATGTTTTCCCATAAGTTTAGATCACTTTTCATTTCAATGCTATTTTCTTTAGCCATATCAAAGCTTTTTAATTTATATAGTACCATTTGTTTATTTTTATTTTTTTATCTCTTTGCTGTAAGAGATATATCAGCAAAAATATTGCTATGTTGGATATCTGAAATTTTACTGCTTATGTTTACCTCTAGGACTTTTATGGTATTACAACTTATATTTAAGTCTTTTATGCATTTTGAGTTTATTCTGGTGTATGGTGCAAATTGGTGGTCAAATTTCTTTTTTTTTTTTTTTTTTTTTGCATGTACCAGTCCAGTTCTTTAAAAGCCATTTATGAAAGAGGTTATTTTTACTCCATTGTATGCTCACGGCTCCTTTGTCAAAAACATTAATTGACCATAGAAACATTAATTTATTTCTCGGCTCTTTATTCTGTTCCATTGATCTATGTGTCTGTTCTTATGCCAGTACCAGACTGTTTTGATTACTGTGGCCTTGTAGTATAGGTTGATATCAGGTACTGTGATTCCCTTTTACTTTGTTCTTCTTTCTCAAGATCCCTGATGCCTTTTGGGGATTTTTTTGGTTGGTTCCATATAAATCTTTGAAACATTTGTTCTATATCTGTGAAATATGCCATTGATATTTTAAAAGGAATTGTATTTAATCAATAGATTGCTTTGGGTAGGTAGAATTGACACTTTAATGATGTTAATTCATCTAATCCATGAATGTGGTATATGCTTCCATTTATTTGTACCTTTCTTAATTTATTTTTTCAGTGAGCTATAGTTTTCTGAGTACAGGTCTTTTATATCCTTGGTTACATTTATCCATAGGTACTTTATTTACTTATTTATTTTTGTTGGTTTAGTAAATAAAACTTTCCCCCTAGTTTCTTTTTTTTCATATTTCATTGTTGGTGTACAAAAATGCCATGATTTCTGAATATTGAGTTTATTTATCTTCTTTTTTGCTAAATTCACTTATTAAGTCAAGTAGTTTTTTTGGTGGAAACTATAGGGCTTTCTATGTACATTATCATGTCATCTGTGAATAATGGCAGTTTTACTTCCTCCTTTCCAATTTGTACTATTTTACTTCTTTTCCTTGTCCAATTTCTGTGGCTAAAACTTTCAATACTATGTTGAATAAAAGTGGAGAGAGTGGACATCCTTGTCTTATTACTGATCTTAAGGGGAAAGCTTTTAGTTTTTGCCCACTGAGAAGGATGCTGGCTGTATGTTTCTCATATATGGCCTTTATTATGTTGAGGTATGTATGCTCCCTCTACTGCCACATTGCTGAATGTTTTTATCATAAATGGGTGCTGGATTTTATCAAACGTTTTTCCAGCATCTATTGATATGATCATGCGATTTCTGTCCTTCATTTTGCTTATGTGGTGTATATGCTTATGGATTGGTGAATATTGTACCATCCTTGCATCCCTGGGATGAATCCCACTTGATCATGGTGTATCATCTTTTTAATGTATTGCTGGATTCAGATTGTCAATATTTTGTTGAGCATTTTAGCAACTATGTCCATCAGTGATATTGTAGTGGCAAGCAAGACCCCCACTAGCTTCACCTTTAACTTAGTTTTTTGCTGAGGTCTCTTTGCAGTGTTTGCAGCAGTTGGTTACACCCAGTGTTGCATAGCGGACATGCTGTGACCAGATGGAACCCACATCCTAAAACATGCTGACCAGCTCTGGCTCCACATCTCCTGGTTACAACAGACTTGCCCCCTGTGCCCCAGCTCACATCTTCCCCTTTACCCTCCAAACCTTGAGGATAAAAATCCTGCCTTAAGCCCCATACAAGGTCAGTGCCATTTTGGATACAGAGTCTCAGACCGGCCACTGGCAAATAAACCTTTTTCCCTCCCTATCCGTTGTCCCTGAGTGGTTAATTCTTGCTGAATCTGCCATAAAAATATTGACCTGTAGTTTTCTTTCTTTGTTGTGTCTTTACCTGGTTTTGGAACTAGGATGATACTGGTCTCATAAAAAGTGTTTGGAAGATTTCATCTTCTTGAAATTTTTAGAATATTTTGAGAAGAATAGGAGTTAATTCTTTCTTAAATGTTTGGTAAAATTCACCTCTGAAGCCCTCCATTGGTCCAAAGTTTTTGTGTGCCAGGAGGTTTTTTATTACTGCTTCAATTTCACTGGTTATATCTGTCTATTCAGGCTTACTGCTTCTTCTTGATTCAGTTTTGGAAGATTGCATATTTCTAGAAATTTGAACATTTTCCCCAGGTTGGTCTATTTATTGGCATATAGTTGTTCATAGTAATTTCTTACAATCCTTTGTATTTCTTTGGTGTCCATTGTTATTTATTATATTTTATTTCTGATTTTATTTATTTAGGTCCTCTCTCTTTTTTTCTGGATATATCTGGTTAATGGTTTGTCAATTTTATTTATCTTTTCAAAGAACCAGCTCCTGGATACATTGATTATTTGGATTTTAATTTTTTTAGTCTTTATGTCATTTAATTCTGCTCTGGTCTTGATTATTTTGTTCCTTCTGTTCTTGTGGATGTAGAGTTAAGTTGTTTATTTCAGATTTTTCTATATATTTTAGGTAGGCCTGTATTGTTATGAAATTCCCTCTCAGGATTTCTTTCTCTGTGTCCCATGACTTTTGGGTTGTTTTATATTCATTTTCATTTGTTTCCAGATACAGTTTTATTTCTTCCTTGATTTCATTGTTAACCCATTAATTATTTAATAATATGCTATTCAATCTCCACTTATTTGAAAGTTTTTGAGTTTTTTCTTTGAGGTTGATTTCTAATTTGAAGCCATTGTAATCTGAGAAAATGATTGATATGACTTCAATTTTCTTGAATTTGTGGAGGCTTGTCCTACCATGTAGCCTATCTTTGAATATGTTCCATGTGCATTTGAAAAGAATGTATATTTTGTTTCTTTTGGGTGAAAGGTTCTGTATATATCAGTTAATTTTGTTTGATCTATAGTGTCATTCAACACCACAATACCTTTGTTGATTCTTTGTTTGGAAGATCTATCCTTTGTTGACAATGGGGGGCTAAAATCCTCTACAATGACTGTGTTGCTGTCTATATCTTTCTTGAAGACCTACAAAATTTTTCTTATCTATTTAGGTGCTCCTTTATTGGGTGCATATATGTTTATAAGGGTTATATCATCCTGTTGGACTATTCTCTTAAGTATTATGTAGTGACCTTCTCTGTTACCCCTGCTTTTTTTTCATGTCTGTTTATTTGGAATATAGTTTTTCTTTCCATCCTTCACTTTCAATCTGTGTATATCTTTCATTCTGAGGCAGCTCTATTGTAGACAGCACCTAGGAGAGTCATGCTTTCTTATCCATTCAGGTACACTATGTCTTTTGATTAAAGTATTTAATCAATTTACATTTAAGGTTATTATTGGTAGATACTTATTCATTGCTATTTTTTCTATACCTGTCTCTCTCTCTCTCTTTCATTCACATTTTTATTTTTTAAAAATATTTTACTTATTTTTGCTTTTAGAGAGATGGGAAGGAAGGGAGAAAGAGAGGGAAAAAAACATCATTGTGTGGTTGCCTTTTGTGTGCCCCTAGCCGGGGACCTGGCCTACAATCCAGGCATGTGCCCTGATTGGGAATCAAACCAGCAACACTTTGATTTGCAGGCAGGTATTCAATCCTCTGAGCCACACCATCCAGTGTTCTTCTCATTTTTATAATAGTACCTTTAGTATCTCTTGCTGTTTGCAGTGCTGGCTTGGTGGTGATATACTCTTTTTGCCTTCTTTTGTCTATAAAGCTCTTTAATTCACATTCCATTTTAAATTAGAGCCTTGCTGAATAGAGTAGTCTTTGTTGTAGATCCTTGCTTTGTATTACCTAGATTATTTTGTGCCAGTCCTTTCTGGTTTATAGTGTTTCTGTTGAGAAATCAGCTGATAGCCTTATCAGAGCTCCCTTGAATGTTACTAGCTATTTATCCCTTAGTGCCTTTAAGAGTTCCTCTTTCTCTTTAAATTTTTGCCATCTTAATTTTTACTTGTCTCTTGGGGTTCATCTTGATTGAGACCCTCTGTGCTTGTGTGACTTTTTTCCTTACCAAGTTAGGAAAGTTTTCTGTCATTATTTTTTCAAACAGGTTTTCTATCCACTGCTCCTTTTCTTTTCCAACTGATATTCCTATGATGCAAATGCTGTTATGTTTCATGTTGTCCTGGAATTCCATTAAACTATCGTTGTTCTTTCTGAGATTTTTTTTTCATTTTGTTACCTTGTTATTCAGCTTGCTGATTCAGTCCTCTGTTTCGCATAGCCTGCTTTTGATTCCCTCTAGTATATTCTTAATTTCAGATATTCTATTCTTCATTTCCTCCTGTTTCTTATTCGTAGTTTCTATGTTCTTTTTCATGCTGTTGTAGTTTCCACTAAACTCCTTGTAATTCCTGTAAAGTTCCTTGTAGTTCTCACCAAGTTCCTCGAATATCTTTATAACCATTATTTTGAGTTATATGTCTGATAGGTTGCTGATCCCTATTTCATTTAGTTATTTTTCTGGGGACTCCTCCTTACCTTTCAATTGGGTGTTATTTCTTTGTCTCCATTTTAGGTGACTCTTTTGCTTGTTTCTGCATCTCAGATTGCTCTGCTTTGACTGCCTGCCTTCATGGGTTAGCCTTCTGTTGTAGGAGTTCTGTGGAACTCAGTAGTGCAGTTTTCTTGATCTTCTGGTCTGGATGCTCTAGGGATGTCTTTTATTCAATTTATGTGGGCTCTCTTGTTGTGCTTGATCTTTGATTGTTGATGGCTCATTCATTGATGGGCTCTCTCTTCCAGCTCATTGAATGGGAGTCACAACTTCTGCCACTTCTTGTATGTGCCTGTTGGGAAGCATCTTCTATACTCCTTGGCTCAAAATTGCATATCAGTTAAGATTACATTGATTGTTCAGGCTTTTTGTTGGAAGATCAACTGAGAATCCAAGTTGGGGGCTTGAACAAGTGGACTCAGCTTCCACTTACTTGGTCACTATCTTCCACGAAATGGTCAGTGCCTAAGTCGGATTCTGCTGAAGGTATTAATGTACCCAACTGATTCAGAATGTTCAGGTAAAAATGATAGAATAACTCCTACCGGTGTAAAAATTTTACCCACATCACACAACTGCAGTTCCTTGGAAGAAAAGTTTGACTGGTTTATTTCACTTAGCATAATGTTCTCCAGGTCCATCTATGCTGTCAAAAAGGCAACTTTAAAAAAAAACAAACTGTTTTTACAGGCAGGTAGTATTCCATTGTGTAAGTATTCCGTAGTTGTTTTAACCACTCATCTATTGGTAGACATTTGGGCTGCTTCTATATCTTGGTGTTTGTTAATAATGCTGCAATAAACATAAGAGTGCTTATGTTCTTTTGACTTAGTGTTTTGTGTTCCTTCAGATAAATTCCCAGAAGTGGAATCACTAGGTCATTATGCAGTTCCATTTTTAATTTTTAAGTATATTTTATTAATTATGTTGTTACAGTAGTTCCAATATTTCCCCTTGGTTCCCCTCTTCCCAGTACTTCCCTTACCTCCATCATCCCGCTCCCCTTAGTTCATGGGTCATGCATATAAGTTCCTTGGCGTCAACCTTTCCTACATTATTCTTAACTTCCCCCTGTCTATTTTGTACCAACTGGTTATACTTCTTAATCCCTACACCATTTTCCCATTTCTCCCCCTTCCCCCTCCCAGCTGATAACCCTCCAAATGATCCCCATACTTATGATTCTGTTTCTGTTCTGGTTTGCTTACTTGGATTGTGTTTTTTTTTTAATATGTTTTATTGATTATACTGTTACAGTTGTCTCAATTTCCCTTCCCTCTGCTCCCCTCCACCCAGTGGTCCCCCTCCCTCCAGTTGTCCCCCCCTTTTAGTCCATGTCCATTGGTTGTTCTTATAGTTCTTCTCAACCTCTTCCTGTCTGCTCCATTCCCTCCTACTATGCTTCTTAATTCCTGTACGATCTCCCTCCCTTACCCCCTTACCCCTCCCTGCTGACTTCCCACCAATATGTTCCCCATACCTATAGTTCTTTTTCCACTCTCATTGCCTATTTCGTTTGCCTTTGTTTCAATTCTCTAGCTTCTGTTGCTGGTTCTTGTGTTGCAGTTTTCATTTTAGTGTTTATTGTTTTGATCCTCCTTTTTCTAAACCAGTCCCTTTAACATCTCATATAACAGTGGTTTGGATCTAATGAACTCTTTCAGTTTTGTTTTGTCCTGGAAACACTTTCTCTGCCCTTCTATTCTGAATGACAATTTTGCTAAATAGAGTATTCATGGTTGTAGGTTTTGGATTTTCATTACTTTGAATATTTCTTGCCAGTCCCTTCTTGCCTGCAGGGTCTCCCTTGAGAAGTCAGCTGATAGTCTAATTGGGACCCCTTTGTACATGATTCTTTTCTTCTCTCTTGCTGCTTTTAAGATTCTCTCTTTATCTTTAACTTTTGACATTTTGATTATAATGTGTCTTGGAGTGGTTCTCCCTGGGTCCAGTTTTTTTGGAACTCTCTGTGCTTCCTGGACCTGTAAGTCTATTTCCTTCCCCAAGTTTGGGAAGTTCTGCTTTATTATATTTTAACGTAATTTTTCAATTTCTAGTTCTTCAGAAACCCAGAGGTTTCTGATCCTCTTCTCACTTTCCTTGCTTCCTGTTTCCTCTCTCTGCACTGGTTGACTATTTTTGCCTTCTCCATGTTCCAGTTTGTTGATTTGAACTCTGGATTTTATTTCCTCACCATTTCTCTCGTATGTGTTTTTGTTTTTTACAGTATGAGTGGTTTTCAATCCTTTCTCGTCTTTTTCCAAATCTTTTGTTAATTTTGTAAGCCACCTAATCAGAATGGCTCTGAACTGAGCCTCTGACAGGTTTCTTATTTGTTCATCTGTCAGATTCTTCATCTGTTGCCTGGTGAGCTGCGCCACCGGGATTTCTAAAGTTGTCTGTCTCATTTTGACAGATTTGCATTTTACTTTCTTGGGCCGGCTATAGGGGGCAGTGCCTGTGTACTTGTCACAACCCAGCAACCGGTGGTGATCCGTAACCTTTTTCGCTGCACTGTAGCGCTTTGTCGTCACTGCCGAGCGACCAGTGGCGATCCGCAAACTATTTCGAGGCGCTGTGGCACTTTGTGTGGGGGAGGGGGTCCAAGATGGATTCCTGCTGTTATTCTGCTAGGAGACTGGGATCCGTCCTCCCGCCCTGTGGGCCTCACTGTCTGAGGCAATGCTGTGGTGGCTGCTTTTCCCAGCATTGGGGTCGGGAGCTGCTGGGGCTCAACTGCAGCCAGGACTGCTCTCCCTGCCACTGTCCCTGGTGCTACCGCAAACAGCACCGCCCACTTTCTCTCTTCTTACCTGCCCAACGAGCGTCACTCGTTTATAACTTTGTATGTTGGGCTTCCGTGTAGTTTTATTTTCAGGAATTTCTAGTTATCTTTTGTTTTGAGTTAGTTGTATTCCTTTCTAGTTGTAGAGGGAGACTGAGCGTGTCCAGCTAAGCCACCATCTTGGCCAGAAGTCCTGGATTATGTTTTTAATTTTTAGATTCAGTTGTTGATAGTTGTCAGTTTGTTGTCATTTTAATGTTCATAGTTTTTATCTTCTTTTTCCTTGACATTTTATATAATAATGGCTTGGTGATGATGAATTCTTTTAATTATACCTTGTCTGGGAGCATTTCAACTGCCCTTCCATTCTAAATGATAGCTTTGCTAGATTGAGTAATCTTGGTTGTAAGGCCTTGCTTTTCATCACACTGAATACTGCTTGCCAGCCCCTTCTTGCCTGCAAAGTGTCTTTTGAGAAATAAGATCCATTTGTAGGCAACTCTCCACTTCTCTCTTCCTGCTTTTAGGATTCTCTCTTTATCTTTCACCTTTGGCTTTTTAATCATGATGTGTCTTGGTGTGGTCCCCTTTGGGTCTAGCTCACCCAGGACTCTCTGTGCATCCTGGGCATCTATGTCCATTTCTTTTGCAAAATTTGGGAAGTTTTCCTCCATTATCTTTTCACATAAGTTTTCAATTTCTTGCTTTTCCTCTTCTCCTTCTGACACCCCTATGATTTGGATGTTGGCACATTTAAAGTTGTCCCCAGAGGTTCCCAAGCCCCTCCTCATTTTTTTCAATTCCTGTTTCCTCATTCTTTACTGCTTGACTGTTCTTTCTTCCTTATGTTCCAAATCATTGATTTGAACCCTGGTTTCCTTCCCTTCACCACTGGATTTTCCTTTGTTTCACTTACTATAGCCTTCACTTCTTCTCTTTTGCATTTGCCATAGTCAAACATATCTGTCAAGCCTGTGAGCATTTTGATCACCAGTGTTTTGAACTCTTCAACTGTTAAGTTGGCTATCTCCTTGTCACTTAGTTCTCTCACTAGAACCTTGATTCATTCCCTCTTTTTGGCCATACTTCTCTGTCTCCTCATCTTGACAGACTCCTGTGTTTGTTTGCCTCTGTGTCTTAGGTAGAGATGTCGCTCCTTTTATGTTGTAAGGGGTGGAGCCTTAGGGATTCATAAATACAGGATGACCTGTTTCACCACGTTGTGACACTGTATGTGGGGGAGGGACTTGAGAGGGAACAATGCTGCCTGCTCAGCACTTGCCTCTTTTCCAGGCACTTCTCCCACTTCTGAATGAGACTGGTGTCTCTCTAGCTGTTGCCCTTGCTGTTGTTCCCAGAGTGGATGGGTCTGCGGATGTTCTAGGGTTGTGGGGCCCTTTCAACAAGCAGACTCTGCTGAGAGACTGGCAGTTTCTTCCTTTGCCCCAGTCCCCACTGGTGTGGACAGTCAGAAGCAATGAGGCTTTATTTTCCCTGGTGCTAGGACCCTGAGCTTCGTGGCCCAGTGAGGAGCTGGGAACGTTCCCCTGGTATCCATCTTGGCTTTTTAAAACATGTGACTGCACTTTCTGCTGGCCTGCTGCTGCCGCCTCTGCTGCCACCTCTGTTGCCGTCATCACACTGCATCCTCTCTGCCCTGGATCTAACCCTCCTACCTGTCTGGATGAGATGAGTATTTCTTCTTTATATCTTTGTTTGTTGTACTTCCATGCAGATTAATTTTCTGGAACTTCTGGTTGTTTCTAATTTTGAGGTAGTTGTATTACTTCTTAGTTGTGGAGGGAGACACAATGTGTCTGTCTATGCCTCCATCTTGGCTGGAAGTTGTTTTCTAATTCCCCATTTTTAATTTTTTGAGCTATCTCCATACTGCTTTCCATAGTGGCTACAGAAATCTGCATTCCCATTATCAGTGCAAAAAGGTTCTTCTTTCTTCACATCCTCACCAAGCATTTGTTGTTTGTTGATTTACTGATGTTAGTCATTTTGATAGGTGTGAAGTGATATCTTATTGTGGTTTTAATTTGCACTTCTTGGATGCTTAGTGACAATGAGCATCTTTTCATATGTCTATTGGCCATCTGTATATTCTCTTTTGAGAAGTGTCTATTCAGATTCTTTGTCCATTTTTTAATTGAATCATTTGAGTTTTTTTCTGGTGTTGAGTTTCATAAGTTCTCTATAAATTTTTCATATTAACACCTTATCAGATGTATCAGCAAATATGTTCTCCCATTGAGTGTGTTTTTACATTTTGTTGATGGTTTATTTTGCTATGCAAAAATTTTATTTTGATGTTGTCCCATTTTAATTTTTTTCTTTTGTTTCACTTGCCTGAGAAGATATATCAGATAAAATATTCGTATGAACAATGTCCTAGATTTTACTGCTTATGTGTTCTCCTAGGATTTGTATGGTTTCAGGTCTAATATTTAAGTCATTCATACCTAAATTTTAAAATGCAAGTAAGTCCTCTATGAGATAAAGTGTATAAGTCTGTGACCTTTGACTTCAAGTTTTGTGTTAGGCCTAGAGAGGAAAGCAGATGGGATCTCACATATTTTCTTCTGTTGTTTTGTAGTTTGAAACCTTTCTTTGGTGTAACCTGCCTGTAGGAATCAAGTTATCTAGGAATCCAAGGAGGATATAAAATAGGATGATAATATGTGCAGTCATAGGACACAGACAAGATTAAAAGGGGGAGACTAATTAAACTAGAAGAAAATATGTTAAGCTTTCCTCAAGATAATGAATTATATCTTGTAAGAGATGTTTCTCAAAGATGAAGGGAAAAATGAGATCTGAAAGGTCATAAAAGATATACATAAAAGGAAAAACAAAATACTCCCAAATATCACTACTGTTAAGAAGGCAACATAAAAAGAGGAAAACTGACTGAGATTTTATCACTATAATTAAACTGATGGGGCCTAAGAAAATCAGAATGAGAAAGAGGCTTACAGTCTCAGAAGGCTTATTGCAATGACTCGCTCACAGGGAACCAGGAGGCAGAAAATTACGGAGAGGTGATCTGTTCAATCAAGAACTGGAAAATCCAGGGGAAAAGTAATAGGATTACATCTAAAAATTAAAATGACCAAACCAGATGAATTGCAGAGAAAAAAATGGGAATATCATCATAATTTAACTCAAAGATTACATGATAATCTTTATAGTCACAGGAGTTATTGAAATATTTTTGTACTCTGAAAAAACATGGGCAAGAAAGATATGGAATTTAGACTCTAAGGGAATGCTGAACCAAGATGGAGTATACAGAGAGAGCTAAAAAAGACAATGATGGGCAATTGGATGGTGGATTAATGAGCATTTTTTCCTGTGTATGATTCTTAAACTTGTAAAAGAACAAAAAATATTTTCGGCATATCATGATTATTTTTTCTGTGGCAGCTTGAGTACTTTCTTAATAAATGTAATTTACTAAATATTTATTATTTAATGTTAACAATATTAAATACTTACAAATATTTTTGAAGTTATATAGACTCATAATCAAAACACAAGTAATCTTCTTGTCTTAATGTTTTACTTGATAACATGTTGTGAATTAAGAAATATAATTAACCCAACCTTCTGCCATTATTTTGCTTCTTACATATAGTTCTTATTTCTTAGAATTGTTTTAATTTAAACATTCAAAATTTAATCTAATTGGAAATAAAGAGACCATTATCTCTTAAATGTTTTAATTTAAACCTGGGTAAAAATGGGTTTTTAAGGGAGCAAGAAGCAGCATGCCCAAATATATTGCCAGTGAGTATAGTCAATTGTGAGGAAATAGAAATTGTCCTAAAAAGGTTAGCTATGCAAGTCCTTAACAATCACAGAGAGTCAAATGTATATATTAGATGAATATTTAAAGCTTTATAGAGGTCCGTTCCTCCCACCCAGGCCTAGTGTATCTTAGTAGTTATGTCTTCTGCAAGAAGCAGAACTCTGAAAGCCAACATTGTTCATCCTTCAGGTCTTGCATAGTTACCTCCTTTCACCCCCACCATTGCACTTAATATTCTTACTACTGTGCTTCATGATTTAATTTTTCCAAACATAGTTATGTAAAACAAAATAAATGTAAAATTAATATAAAAAATAAAATTGATTGGGCAGCAATAAAAGTATAATAATGATTACTCTTCATGTCTCTAAAAATACAGTATAGGTTTCAAAACTATTACTGTTGTAATTATTTCAGTGTTTTGTTTTGTTTTGTTAACACACACATAAAAACAACTCTGAGTCTTTTTAATGTTTTCCATGTAGTATTTCAGTGTATACTGATGGACATTTATACCCTGGCTGGTTTAGCTCAGTGGATTGAGCGTCGGCCTGCGAGCTAAGTGTCGCTGGTTCGATCTTCCAGTCAGGGTACATCAGAGAAGGAAAACTCTGACTCCAAAAAACCTCCGCTGCCTTGCGGCATACCTCTTCAGGGGAAAGGCTAAGGGAGTAAACCCCGACAGAAAATCCGGAGCCGGAGTCCCTAAGGCGGTTTGACGTTGTAGTCAACACCGGCAACTCCTGCGGCGCACCTGAAGCCAAGCTGTATGGACTCCGTCTTTCCCTTGGACCCTTCAGCTGCGAAGAGAGGGGGGGTCTGCTGCATGGGCAACAGCAGACCCTCCATATCACCCTGCCCAGGCTCTGTAGCTTCAGCGTCATCGCAAGATGTCGATTCAACACGGGAGGAGACAGATACCATGTCACTCCCAAGTTGGACTGCACAGCCATTTTCGGCGGTGCAGATAGACTCTTGAGAAGCTACACCATCGTCTCTCGAGACGGACGGCTGCCGACGACGACTGATGGACATTTATATCACACTGTAATGTAGACTAATATTTTCATTTCTTGCATATTATAATAAAAGGCACACCAATGATCAGATTCAATGTTAAGGTTATGTAGCAACAGGGACCTTGATGGTTTTACCCAGCTTATTATCCACTGCACACATATGACCATTCTTATCTCTAGAATGTTTACAAGATAGTTCAGTGGCATCTGATATGTATCAGATTAAATCTATTTGGACACTTATTCATTCAAGTAACATTCTTTGAGATTTTACCACCTGAGAGGTACATGGTTAAGTTTTAGAAATATAGAGACAGAAAAGGGACTACTCAAGGGATTTTTAATGTTTTGGGGATTAAAAAAATAAAGTTTAAAAACCCAAGTTATTAACTGCAATGAGTGCTGAAATCCATGTATATACAATGCCTTATTGGAACAAAGATAGGGGTGATTTACTATACAGCATTTTGTCTTTGGTTGTTTTATTGTTTCCCATTAAGAGGTAATATCAGAGCTTGAAAGAATAGTACTTAGCCAGGTGAAGAAAGTTTGAAGAAAGGCAGTAATAAGAGATGAAAGAATTAAAGCACAGAAATAAACAAAGGCAATGGTGTGTGGTTAGAAGAGGTGGCATTCTTTAATGTTTGCAAAGTCTTTGTTTTCAGATTAAAAAATATATATACCACCTTAACTTATCAAGGTTATTTTAATAAGTGATAGCTAAGTTCCAATAATAACTGTATTATATAAAAAAAATCAAATGATGGGACATTTTGAGTATTTTGAAAACTTTAATCAAAGTAGTCTTTTGAGACATTTAAAATGTTAGCTGATGTTTATACATTTAGGGTGTACTAATAAGTTAGAATCTATCGATATCACTCTTCAGCATTTTTGTACTGATTATTCAGCTTCTAGATTAGTTCCCCACTAACTGGTTTAAAAAAAGGCACACTTCCCAAAACACCAGATGACAAACACATGCCAACTAAAGTTGTTGATTCAACTTTTCTAGCCTTGAAATAGATTGATTTATTAAGGCACCAAACTCTGTTAATAACAGAGGAAGTAGCGTCACTTCCGGCCTCCCTCTAGCTGCCATCTTGCGTCCCCGTGTGTGTGCGCGCTTATTTTCAGCTGGTCTGCCAAAGACCCCCCTGAGCACCAACCCTAGTCCCCCGCGCGGCCCCGTTTTCTCTCCAACAAGATGAAAGAAACTATCATGAACCAAGAGAAACTCGCCAAACTGCAGGCACAAGTGCACATTGGTGGGAAAGGTACTGCTCGTAGGAAGAAGAAGGTGGTTCACAGAACAGCTACAGCAGATGATAAAAACCTTCAGTTCTCCTTAAAGAAGTTGGGGGTAAACAACATCTCTGGCATTGAAGAGGTAAATATGTTCACAAACCAAGGAACAGTGTTCCACTTTAACAACCCTAAAGTTCAGGCATCTCTGGCAGCGAACACGTTCACCATTACAGGCCACGCTGAGCAAAGCAGCTGACAGAAATGCTGCCCAGCATCTTAAATCAGCTTGGTGCAGACAGTCTGACCAGTTTAAGGAGACTAGCTGGAGCTCTGCCCAAACAATCTGTGGATGGAAAAGCACCACTTGCTACAGGAGAGGAGGATGATGATGAAGTTCCAGATCTTGTGGAGAATTTTGATGAGGCTTCCAAGAATGAAGCAAACTGAATTGAGTCAACTTCTGAAGAAGACAAACTTGAAGAAGTTACTGGGAACTGCTATTTTATAATATGACTGCTTTTTCAAATTTTATTTATGGATCTGATAAAATCTAGATCTCTAATATTTTTAAACCCTAGCCCCTTGGACACTGCAGCTCTTTTCAGTTTTTGCTTATACACGAATCATTCTTTGCAGCAAATTAAGCTGAAGAAGCCTGGGAATAAAGTTTGAAACCAAGATTAATAAAGTTCTTTGCCTAGTATATAAAAAAAAATAATAGAGGAAGTAAACACTGGACTACTAGGGATATATATATTGATGACCCAAGCTATTTTCCAGAGAACTGAAAGATGGGATAATCCAGGATAGGAAAAATACACACACACTCATATATATGCACACATACATATATAAACATATATATACATACACATAGATGCACACACACACACACGTGTGTGTGTGTGTGTATTCTTATTTTTGGTTGCTAATGAGTATCTTCATATAACTGAAATTGCTTTGGGGAAAGGGAATGAGTAGAGAGGATTTAAAGCAAAAAGCTCTAAGACTTGTATAAGAGACAGGAAAGGAAATTCACATTGTAACCATAAAGTGCCAAACCAGCACTGAAGTGTTACTAGCAGTGTGGTATCAATGTCCCATTGGGAGCTGATGAAGGCTGGAGTGAAGAGAATCAATATTAGGAAAGGAAAGTGTCTCCTTCCTTCATTGACTGTGAAATAAAACCCACCCCTCCAGGAGCAAGAGAAGTAAAGGGCAGTAGCAACCTGGGATAGCCCTCTAATACTCAGAGATAATATCTCTCATTTACAATACATACCTCTGACCCAAGCTGTCATAGTCAGTGTGTGGAAGGAATCTGCTCAGGCATGGATTCCTCATATATATGACTCTCCTGTTGGCAAATTTTATTACAACTAAGTTATTATAGAACGATGAGTAAGCCTGGCACATGCTCTGAGGAAACATGCCAGGAAATGTATAAATAATTTAAAGCAAAGTAAATAAAAATAGCAGAAATTTTAAAAAGTCAGGTATATCCAAAATAGTTTGAGTATTGAGAAGAATTAAATGCTCTTATGAGGCAGAAGAGGGATATAATTTCTCATATCATTAGATGAAGGTCTTTAGAATTTACTTAGTAATTTAGTACTTTGAGAATAGCCTAGAAAAATAAATGTTTGGGCCTCATTAAAATAGATAAAATCTAAGGAAAAAACCTATATAAAAAGAGAAAAATAATAAAATTATGACTGAGTAGAGAAACATGAGGGCCAACACTATAACTGTTAAAGAATCAGATTTAGAAAGAGAGAGCGAGAGAGAGAGAGAGAGAGAGAAGAACCATATCCCAATGCTAGAGTAGGGAATTAAAAGGCATCATTTCTGTTGCTAGTACTGAAAGCATGAAAAATTTATAAGCGTCAAAGGCATATTTTTGTGTAGTTCCACACATTAAAGTGCACATTGGGTTCTTACTGGGCCCTTAAGAGTACAGGGTTGAATATATATATATATATGTGTGTGTGTGTGTGTGTGTGTGTGTGTGTTTCAGGAATCTGTTGGGTCATTTTCTAAGAGAAGCATATGAGGACAAACAAAAAATATTATCCAGTAGTCAGATTCCATAAACCAGAGATGCCAGCAGGTCAGGAGGCTGTACTGTGATGTAGGTTAAAATAATTTCTGAACACTTTTGTGGGTAGTACAGTGCAGAGAGCAGAGCAGGAACCAAGAGGAGCACATGGAAAAATAAAAAAAATTAAAGATCTTCAAATACACATTTGCCTGTATGAAATAAGAGGCCCTCTGAGCATATCTGGAGAAGAATATCACTGCAAAATAAATTTTAAAAATATAGAAAGACTATTTTACTCTCTATGGGAGAGAATGACATAACTAAGTTGAATTTGCCCATGGAAAGGGAATAGTCGTCGTCGGCAGCCGTCCGTCTCGAGAGATGATGGCGTAGCTTCCTGAGAGTCTATCTGCACCGCCGAGAATGGCTGTGCAGTCCGACTCGGGAGTGACAATCCCTGCCGCACTTGTTACAGGTGAAGGCAGATGGCCGTTGTTGCTGCTGTTGACGCTGCTTCCGCCTCGATCTTTTCTGGACCGCCTCCTCGTTGCGCGCAGCCTCTGCCCCTGACGTACCTTGCCTGACCGCGAGCCTCCAGGCTAGGCGGTCGTCTGCTTGAACTTCCCATGTGTTGAGATTGATGGAGCATTGTGTCATGTTCTTTTTGCAGATGTCTTTGAACCGCAGTTTTGGGCGCCCTGTCATCCTCTTGCCTTCTGCTAGCTCGCCGTAGAGGAGGTCTTTGGGG